>NC_065448.1:97734579-98037609 GCF_917563875.1 Diabrotica virgifera virgifera | reverse complement strand
ACCACGCCCATGATGCGCATTCGTCATCCGACGGATCTCGCACTGAGCGTTCACTTAATATCTACCGTTTGTAACGTGAACAAGTCGGTACAGTCTGCGAAACATTTTTTGTAAGTACGAACCGCAAAGGAGAATCAATTTAAAATTTGCAAATTTTGTTTAAATCGAATCTGAAGGGAAAAGTTTTAAATAATCAGACACGGGAAGTGATAGCAAACGTGATTCATTTTATGATAAATGAAGCGAAAAACAATGAACCGTGTAGAGATTTGAAAAAAGTGCAGGAACGTGTGGTATTGACAACAGGTGTTAGTTTAAGCAGCGTTCAAAAAATTGCTCGGGAAATGCAATGAATTGAAGATGGCGAATATTCCTCATTTGTAACTCCAAACAAAAAGAGAAAAAAAAGCGCTTCAAAAACGTGCTTGGACGATTTTGATATAGGGCGTCTTCGACGTTATATAATGGATTTTTGTGTAACACAAAAACAAGTCCCAACTGTGAAACGCATACACAGAACATTTGCAGAGGAGTACACCTACTCGGGTTCCATAGAAAGCCTACGAACAGTAATTAGAAAGATGGAATTTCGTTGGCGAAAAACCAGAACTAATAGAAAATTATTAATGGAAAAGCCCAATATTCAACATCTTAGACTGAATTTCTTACGTAGTATGAAACGTTACAGGAACGCAAATCTCCCAGTTATATACATGGATGAAACATACGTCCATTCATCTCATACCTACCAAAAGAGCTGGTCTGATAGTTCAAACAAGGGCATACAAAAACCAGTATCTAAAGGACAGATGCTTGTGATAGTGCATGCTGGAGGTGAAAGTGGTTTTGTTAAAAACGCTTATCTGCGCTACAAACCTACTATAAAAACAGGAGATTATCATGATACAATGAACTACGACAATTACAAAAAGTGGCTTCAGGATAAACTGATACCAAATTTGCCCCCGAACAGCGTTTTAGTGATTGATAATGCACCGTATCACAACGTACAAACTGAGAAATGTCCAACTATGTCTTCCAGGAAAGCAGAAATGCAGCAGTAGCTGACAACGCGAAATATTTCCTTTACAGATGACATGTTGAAATTTGAATTATACGACATTATAAAATTACACAAACCTCTGTTTAAAACCTATGAAATTGACAAAATACTCGAGGATAAAGGACATTCAGTTTTACGGTTACCCAAGATATTATCCGGATTTGAATCCTATAGAGTTAGTATGGGCATGGGCTTCTATAAAGCAATATGTCGCTGAAAAAAATGTCAGTTTTGATTTTAAATTAGTGAAAAGTTTGTGTGGACTGAATAAAACGAAGACGACAAATGCTATGGAAATGGATACGAGAAAGGTTATAAATATCTCTTTTAACAAAAGGTACTGGTACAAAGACACCATATTTATGCTTCACCGGGGCCGAACATCTAATTTCTATTTAGTATTGCAATAGACGATTTTATTACTACTTTATTACCCTACTGCTTACGCCCTTTTTCTCCGAAACCTTTTGGTCAATATAATGGTAATATAAAGTATAAATAGTCAATATAAAAATATAATTTTTGGTTTATAATGCCATAATTTATAGCAACACAAGCGGTTTTTGTTGGACCTATTTTATTACATCTCACTTTGTAAAAAAATACTACAAATATACTGAAGAAAAGTAATGACAGTAATAATAATTGTGTACGGGACCTATTAGAAACTATTCAAACTTTACGTTTCTATATTTGTGTCTCCGATTGTACCTATATTTTAAAGTTCACCCGCGCGTACATGCTATCTTTTTCCTTCCGAGTGCGTTCTCACTTCATTGTTCGCGCAGGCAGTTAGAATTTCAGACTTTCAGCTATTCTTGGTGAACTGTAGCTTGTCCCTTAATTTTTCATTCCGTTGGTTTCTTAGCTCGTTAAAAATTTCGTACGCTTTGTCATCAATTTTTTCAAGTATCCTTTGTTTAGTGTCCCTTTCCGCTACTAATCTGCAAATGTTAGCAGCGTGTATTATGTTACGATTTTGGACTATTTGTGGCTTCTTCCTGTTAGTTTAGTTGGGTAATTGTACTCCTTCTTGTAGCACTTCAATCGCAACTGTTCCTAACTTTTGGACAGGACAATCCTGAACTTCTTGTTGACCAATTACAATGAGAGAAGGCATGTTATTGCCTTACTGTATCCAAATATGCCCATTTTATGAATGAGCCCTTCGTGACACACTCTGTCAATTACCTTCCTGACATGCATGAATGCAGTTATAGTTTATTTCATCTGGTTGAATCCCTCTGTCATGTATTCAGTCAACCGTAGCACTTAAAATTCGCTAGAGTTTTCAGTTCTGAATCCGAATTGTACTTCTGGTTTTAGTTCTATTGCTTCTGACTATTCCTGTTCTTCGCTAATAGATGACGCAATTTTCGGTACTATTATGAGAATATTGGTGGTCTTACGGTTTTATCCACTGAAAAGTATTTTTTGAATAGCGTGCGCTTGTGTTTAATTAGCATCATACAGTAAAAAAATTATTGAAAATATGAGTAATATTGAGCATGGATTTACTGAAAATATGATTGTGGCTCATTCTGGATTCTGGTACGGACTCATTACTTTGTTCACTATCAGATATAATATCTGAATAATCATCATCGAAGTTCAAGTTGACGAGGTTATAGCGCACCAAGTGAAGAATAATTTCATATTTAGAAAATAACGATGAATTTGTGTCTTCAGGGGAAACATCATTTTTAGAATATTTAGAAATGATTTTTTCAAGTTTCTAACATGATTCTTCAGATGCATTAAAAGAGACCGGTTGGAAATCCAAGAAAGCGCTGGGAAGACACAGTAAACAGCGACGCACAAGCCCTTTTAGGAGTCCGTGTATGGAGAAGAGCGGCCACAGACAAACAAGGGTGGTGGCAAAAAATAAAGGAGGCCAAGTCTCAATTTGGGCTGTAGTGCCGTAGAAGAAGAACATGATTCTGACACTGTTTTCTTATGGCTTATCTAATTTAAGTTATGTGTTTATGTGGGATTGAGCCACAATTATTATTGGTGTAACGAAAATTAAATTTTTAATTAACTCCGGAAATCGTTCTCAAAAAAAGATCAATCTTTTGATCGGAAAATGGAAGTGGAAATCGAAACGTCAAACATTAGTTGACAAATAAAAAATGTAATTTTCATTACACCAATAACTGTGGCTCAATGCCATATAGACATTATACTTAACTCAAGTTTTTAGTATCTTTTTTTCTTTTACATGTTTCTTTTAAATATTCAAAGAGTCCAGTACTCTTTATGGAGTTAATTAAAAAAAAAAGTAGGGATCTGTTTGTTGACTATGAAATATTATCACTCATCGAATAAATTCACCGAGCAGAGTATAATATAGGATACATAGGGATTACCATTGAAACAATTAAAAAAAAAACTCTTTGTTTACTTTATGTAAAGAAGCAAGTCCTGATGAGATTCTAGTATTTTATGATTCTAATGTGGATGGGATTAGGCCGTGAACCTACGCCTACGCTGGAAGATTACTTTAATAAAAATCTACTATATACTAATGACGTTGAATACGTGGGTATGTCAAGAATTATATTTGAAAACCTTCTCACGTGGGTATGTTAGGCATTAGATTTGAAAGTATTCTTTCTAATTTACACTTCTTTGTTTGATGGTTAAAAACTTTCAGAATATTTATATCCCTGACAAAATAACTGGTATTCACGAAACGATGATACCCTTTAGAAGCCGGTTAAGTTTTCGGCAATATATTCCAGAAAACCGCCACAAATATGAATTTAATCTAAAATCTACTAAACTCATAAAAAACTCTAAAAAAGTCGGAAAAAAAATGCGGCACTCATAATTTTTACACTAGCCTAAAGTACCCCGCACAAACCTTATGGAAATTAGGTCCCAGTGGATTTCGTTCATACTTTGGGAGAATACTCTTTGAAGCATCCCGATAAAAAGTTCCCATGGGCACAACTCAATCGTATGAAGGATTTTCAAGATATAGAGGCACAAACTCGGAAAATTATAAGATTTACTGGGTATTCCAATCCCCGGAGTTACTGGTTATCTGGGCAACAGTACACTGGGTAAGATGTAGAAGTTTGGATCAAGGAAAAGTACTAGTAGTCTAGGATTTTTTCCTGGCTATCCAAAGGCGACCTTTACTTTGACCTTGACCTTCAACGGACGCCATCTTCTAGAGTTTCGAGGGTTTTCGGCATTAAATTGATATAAACAGATTACTCATGTGTTTTTGGGATCGCTAAACACGAATATGCCATTAGAATTGACCTCCGGAGGATGTGGTGGGCAGGGCTACTGCAAGGGACGTCATCTTCTAGAGTTTCGATGGTTTTCGCCATTTAATTGCTGCAAATGAATTACTGGAGGGTTTTTTGAGGTCGCTAAACACGAATATGCCACCAGAACCGACTCACGGAGCACCTGGTTTCCAAGGTCAATGAAAGGGGCTCCTGGAGTTTCGAGGATCTTTGGTACTACATTAATGCAAACGGATTAGTTACAGGTTTTTGGAGTTGCTCAACACGAGTACGTGATCAGCACAGACACAGGAGCACCTGGTTTTCGACCTAAGACAGGTTATCTTCTGGAGTTTCGGAGAAATCAAATGGAGGAATCAAATGGATTACTGTTAAGTTCTTAACTCCAGAAGATAGCCTGTCTTAGGCCGGTGCCGCCCAAAATCCCGACAGCCAAAATCCCGACAGCCAAAATCCCGACAGCCAAAATCCCGACACGCCAAAATCCCGACATGCAACAATCCTTGCATAAGTAAAAATTCCGACTTTTGTTAATACTTTTAATACAAAATACTTTTGTTTAGTAACAAAATATAAAAAACAAGAAATAAATGTAATTATATGTTAAAAAGAAACTTATCAAACCTGTCGGGATTCTGGCCTGTCGGGATTCTGGCCTGTCGGGATTCTGGCCGTCGGGATTGTGGCTGTCGGGATTTTGGCTGTCGGAATTTTGGGGTAGACCCGTCTTAGGCACCAGGTGCTCCTGTGTTTGTGCTGATCACGCATTCGTGTTCAGCAACCCCAAAAACCTATAACTAATCCGTTTGCAATAATGTAGTACCAAAGACCCTCGAAACTCCAGGAGCACCTTTTATTGACCATGGAAACCAGGTGCTCGGGAGTTGGTTCTGGTGGTATATTCGTGTTTAGCGACCTCAAAAAACCCTCCAGTAATTCATTTGCATTAATTAAATGCCGAAAACCATCGAAACTCTAGAAGATGACGTCCCTTGCAATAGCCCTGGCCACCACATCCTCCGGAGGTCAATTCTGATGGCATATTCGTGTTTAGCGATCCCAAAAACACATGAGTAATCTTTTTATATAAATTTAATGCCGAAAACTCTCGAAACTCCAGAAGATGACGTCCGTTGAAGGTCAAGGTCAAAGTAAAGGTCGCCATTGGATTGCCAGGAAAAAATCCTAGACTACTAGTACTTTTCCTTGATCCAAACTTCTACATGTTGCCAGATAACCAGTAACTCAGGGAATTGGAATACCCAGTAAATCTTATAATTTTTCGAGTTTGTGCCTCTATCTTGAAAATCCTTCATACGATTGAGTTGTGCCCACGAGAACTTTTTATCAGGATGCTTGAAAGAGTATTATCCCAAAGTATGAACAAAATCCACTGGGACCTAATTTCCATACGGTTTGTGCGGGGTACTTTGCCACACAATTAATCGACCCTCATACTCAGTTACTAAGATCACTGTAACACTCAGAGCAAAAAGGAAACAATCCGACTCCTGAAACAAAAGGCAAACTCAAAAAGTTCTTGTGGACAAGAGAGTAATTTCTGAAAGACAGCAAAAGAAGTGGAAGACCGTATGGTATGAACCATTTCAAGAGAGTCTTGCCGAGCATTTTAGTGAACAGTTTTTACGCAGTGACTATTTTTTTTCTATACACAATTATTGTCAAATAAAAAAGTAAACATGTTCGTTTCAAAGATAGTGCATATACTTTTCAGACAATAATTTTGTTACAAACCGTGTGTACCTTTTTCACACGATTATAATCTGTTTTGTAACTCCTCAAAAAAATAATTTAACAAAAAATTACAACCTCAGATCTATGAAATTTATAAAATCTCTGCCCAGTTTGAGTATATAATATTTTGTGACTATACATAATGCATGAGACAGCTCGTGTTTAAAAAAATTTAGTGGACACACAGAGTTGTTAAATTGTATAAGTATAATGTAAAATGCTACAACACTGCTTCTAAAGTCGAAATAATGTAAAAATTGTGACTAGTTTTAAATTTTACATTTTATTTACTTTTCACTTCTACCAGTTTTCCTGATTTCAGAACCTGTCTGGTCCCTAATAATTTTAATTAAATTTAAATGAATAAACATTTTCAATTTCACAGCCGCATTATATTTTAGTTCAATCAGAGAGCGCGGCAATTACCCCTACCGGTTTCAAGACTTATTAGTCTTTCATCAGGAGGCACATATGCAGCTCTCTCTGACTGAACCAGAATAATCCCCGGCGTGCAGTCACGAATTGCAACGAACGAAATGGCAGGGATGCCCTAGCGACATCTGCTAAAAAAAGTTTAATTTTTTAATCAAAGAGCACATAAAATAATATTGAAAATACTATTTTATATCCTACTAGATTAAAAATATTGGGACCATTCTCTGGTTACACCTCCATGGCTTCGAAAAATGCAAGCCAAAACGGATGCTGAGAAAAGGAAGATGAGGGACTTTTACAATATATCCATACGGGGATCCATTCTTGTTGAAACTTTACCGGGCTGAGCAGATAGGACACGAATTATAAATTGTAAAATTCCCTCATCTTCGTTTTCTCAGCATCTGTTTTGGCATGCATTTTTAGAAGCCTCGTAGGTGTAACCAGAGAATGGTCCCTATATATACAGTGCTAGTCAAAAGTCCGTACCCCCCTCGTATCTTTTGATCGGTTATACCTATAATAGTGAAATTTGGAGAGAGGAAATAAACGGACGTAAGCTTCTTAACTAGTCATGAGAGGTGACGTAATAGTGACAGATGACGTTACAGAGCCACTGTGACCGATAATTTTAAATGGGACCTTATGGCAAGTGATACCTCGTTTGAAAGGTATTCAAAATACCTATTCAGTCATACTAATTTTTTTGGGTTTAAGTTGATTTTGATTTTGGTGAATATATTAAATAAATATAATATTGTAGTTTCGCATTTAATTAATAAAAATTCAAATGTCCGCCTATGGTTTTTTTTTGTCAAAAAAGTTGACTTTTTCAATTCTCTAGTAGTTTTTATGTCAACGTAAACCTTTTTGACAAGTAATCATAGGCGGAATTTTTAATTTTTATTAATTAAATGCGAAACTACAATTTTATATTTATTTATTTATTTATTTATTTATTTATTAAAATTAGCTTAAATTCAAACAAAATTAGTATGACTGAATAGGTATTTTCAATACCTTTCAAACGAGATATCACTTGCCATAAGGTCTCATTTAAAATTATCTGTCACAGTGGCGCTGTAAAGTCATCTGTCACTATTACGTCACTTGTCATGACTAGTTAAGAAGCTTACGTCCGTTTATTTCCTCCCTCCAAATTTCACTATTATAGGTATAACCGTTAAAAAGATACCAGGGGGGGTACGGACTTTTGACTAGCACTGTATATAATATCGGTTTACAACGTTCTTCGACGTCTTCCGATTTCCAATCTCCATCTCGTTCTGTCATTCCATAGATCGTCCTCGAGTTCTCTGTCCCTGATTTCTCTATCAACTCCTTCTCTCCAACTTCTTCTAGGTCTTCCTGGTCTGCGCCTTCCTCTTGGTTGCCATTCGAGGATTTGTCTTGGTATTCTATTTTCCGGCATTCTCCTTACGTGTCCGTACCAGCTGAGTTGTTTCGTCCTGATGTCGTCAACAATAGTATGTGTAACCCCCATGATTTCTCGGACTCTCTCGTTTGTTATTCTGTCGCGTCTAGTTTAGGTCTCGCGTGTAGGTTTAGTCTCATAGAGAATGGTCCCAATGTGTTTAATCTGGTAGGATATAAAATAGTATTTTCAATATTATTTTATGTGCTATTTATTACTATTAGATTAAAAACTTAAACTTTTTTTATTTTATTTGTTTATATAAATTAGGTAGATTTTACAATCAGTACATTATTTAATAGTTTTTATATGTATGTATTTGTTTCATGGATTAAAAAAATCTGATATCAGTACAGTTCTGTTAGATTTTCAATGTAAATATGTACAAGAAATCTCGACTGCAGCATGTAGATTTACGAAATTGTCTATGGTAGTGACTAAGCAAGCAGAAACAATATTTACCAACTGCGGATACGAATATGTATGTAAATTTGATTATCTGTAACATTCAGTTATAGCAGATATTATACATTATTTTATCTACAGACATTGCATGTATTTCTATTGCAAGGTCTCTCTAAATATCCGTTCAGATTTTATCTAGGGTACAAATGTAAAATCAATAATTGAATTTTATACATGTTTGTATACAAAATGGGATTCTGAAACTATTTCAATTACTATTTGTATTTAGAATAAACCACAATTTTAGAATAAGTTGATCAAAAAAAATATTTTTAATTAAAAAAATAATTTAAAACAAGAACAGAATAGCAAACAGAATCATGAACAATTTGCAACATGAATAATTTGATTTCAGAATATTTTTTGACGAACCGTCAAAATTAAATAAAAAATGTATTTATAATTTGTAAATAGGTCAAATATGTAAATACAATAGTATACATATTATTCAAGGAGCATGTAATAGCCATTACATGCAAGTAGAATACTATACTTTTTCTACGACCTTTTTTAATTTAATTAGTAAACAAATATAATAATCAACTACTTGAGATTAAAATTATAATTTAAAAAATATCTTTGTTTACCAATAGTACCTACACGGCTGAATAATTGTTTGCTTACAATTAGCAATGCTGTCCTAATTATGCATTGTAAAAAATACACCACGCAATGGTCTATTCAAGTTATATTCATTTCCGAAATACACTCACCGGCAGAGAAAACGGGCACCCCAAAAAATGGGTCATTTTTAATGTCTTGTATTTCCTAAACCTGATGTCCGATTTAAGTAATTTTTTAATATGTTATAGCCTTATTCTTTATCAATATCGCTGTAATAATATATTGTTGCTAGACAGGTACATTGTCATTGTATACAGGGTGTACGAATCAAACTGTGTTTTTTTCTCAAACTTTGGAACACCCTGTGGAATGTTCTAGCTTTTATAAAATACTAAAATTAAAACCCAACTATAGCCACAGATTTTCTTAACATTCTGTTTTTTTATTCATTCGCTTATGTTGGATTATAAAAAAGTTAGCCACTTTAACAACTACCCCTGTTTTTCGTCAATACAGGGTGTTTTTCAATAAGTACGGCAAGCTTTAAGGGGTAATTCTGCATGATAAAATAATGACAGTTTGCTTTATAAACTTATGCCCGCAAATACTTCGTTTCTGAGATAGGGGATGTTGAAATTGTTCTTACAAACTGACGATTTATTTATTGCTCTAAAACGGTTTGTGATATGCATATGAAATTTGGTAGATTTTAAGAGCTAGTTATTGCGCATTTTTTGGCATACAATTGAGAATTTTATATTCACCATTGGCGTGCATACGGGATATATCTAAAATATTTATACCCGTATGCACGCCAATGGTGAATATAAAATTCTTAATTGTATGCCAAAAAATGCGCAATAGCTACCTCTTAAAATCTACCAAATTTCATTTGCATATCACAAACCGTTTTAGAGAAATAAATAAATCGTCAGTTTGTAAGAACAATTTCAACACCCCCTATCTCGGAAAGGAAGCATTTGCGGGCATACGTTTATAAAGCAAACTGTCATTATTTTATCATGCAGAATTACCCCTTAAAGTTTGCCGTACTTATTTAAAAACACCCTGTATTAACGAAAAACAGGGGTAGTTGTTAAAGTGCTTAACTTTTTTATTATCCAACATAAGCGAATGAATCAAAAAACAGAATGTTAAGAAAACCTGAGGCTATAGTTTGGTTATAATTTCAGTATTTTATAAAAGCTAGAACATTCCACAGGGTGTTCCAAAGTTTGAGAAAAAAACACAGTTTGATTCGTACACCATGTATACAATGACAATGTACCTGTCTAGCAACAATATTATTACAGCGATATTGATAAAGAATAAGGCTATAACATATTAAAAAAATTGCTTAAATCGGACATCAGGTTTAGGAAATACAAGACATTAAAAATGACCCATTTTTTGGGGTGCCCGTTTTCTCTGCCGGTGAGTGTATATAAGTACAAATTTGTACCTACTGCTTTTGTAATAAATAGGAAATGGCTATTATTGGTGGACGTATTTTATAAAGCTATAATGTACATTTATATTTAACTATATATAATATAATAATATATATTTATAATATATTTAAAATATATAACACAATAAAACTTTATAAAATAAACACAATATAAGTTTTAAATTCCAATAAACACTGCAAATACGCTAATGTCACTGTAATTGAAGCTGATAACCGTCAAAATTCAAAAATACTAAACAAGGTATTAAAGTAAAAAATATACTGACCCATTCTTAAAGTAAAAAATCATTTAAACATTTTTTGAAGTTAATTTTTGATATATGACAATTTCAATAATTATTGTGTTAAATAAACAAGTAAGTAATTTTATTTACAATTTATGTAAGACTAATATTAAAAGTGACATTCGCCACTTGAACCTAACTTCAGTTCAGCCCGTGAGTAATAACCCGTGAGTAATGAACTATTACTCAAGGGGAAAGTAATGGGTGTTATTATCTATTCAAAAATAATGAATAATGAGCATGTTATTAAACGGTCGTAGAAAAAAACGTATTTATGGTAGTATATAAACAGGCAAGGCGAAAAGCTCGGGTTCTTCTTGTATAATAACTTTCATGAGACACCCCAAAAGTGGTCCAATTGATTTGAACAATAAACATCAACTTTTGCGGCTTGAACAATTTTTATTAAAGTTTGTTTAGCAGTAAATGGTTGACTTCAATTAGTGCGGTCGTAAATATTATTAAATTTATCTGACTTGGCCCATTGTTGAGACTGGTCCGGAGCGATAAGCAAACGTTACTTCCGGACCGGTCTTAACAATGGGCCAAGTCAGATAAATTTAATAATATTTACGACTGCGCTAATTAAAGTCAACCATTTACTGCTAAACAAACTTTACGTATGCGTTTTGATCAGTATGAACAAAATATGGTGATTTTTAGGACTCAAAATTACAAGTAAGGAATATTAAAACAATTCGAAGTTTTATTTCCTGAGAAATAAACACTTCTCGTGGGACCAGATTATGGTTACGTCCGTATTCGTGGTTTCTATTACTTGTCTATTTATCAAGGCAAAATTCCAACGAAATCTTGGTTCCTATATTCAAATAGGAAAAAACTAATATAAAATAAAATTGAGAGACATCTTATACATATTTCAATTCGTTCAGAGACAGAAGGTTGGCAATCATCATTGCTATTCTAACTTTTGACACTACGGCCCGAAAGAGTTCAGTTGAGCTGCATCCAAACCATTCTCTGAGAGTTCTCAGTCAGGACATTTTTCTTCTACCTATGCTGCGACTTCCTTGAATCTTTCCCTGTGTTATTAATTTTAGGAGTTCATATCTGTCACCACGTGTTATATGATCCAAGTATTGCAGTTTTCTTATTTTGATGGAATCCAGTATCTCCCTGCTGTTCTCTATTCTTCTTAGTACTTCGTCATTGGTTATTTTGTCTGTCCATGAGATTCTCAGCATTCTTCGATATGTCCACATTTCAAATAGTCCATGTGGTGAGACCGCTCCCGTCTGGAAAAATTTCTGATTCTGATTTCTTTGTGGATTCCTATTCAAAAATGTCCCCTTTAAACAAATATGAAGGGTGCCGGGCGGAATTTTTGGGCAGAAATTGTTTAAACAATTTTATTAAACAAATACAAAAGATCACGTTTTTCTGCTCTGAAATATATATTTTTAGGTTTGTTGGGTCATTCTAAACAAGAAAGGTATCTCGTAATTTTTCTAAAAAATTTATAGTTTTCGAGGTATAAGTGATTTAAAATCTGAAAAATGCGAAAATACGCATTTTTGAGGCTTAAAAACTCATATTTAAATTAGAATTTTTGAGGTTACCAGATACTTAATTTGAAGGTTAAACATTCAACTTTAAGATTCTGAAGAGTGGTCGCGTCTAACTTTAATTTATACCGTTGCTTTTTTAATTGTTATATGTTTATCCGATTTTTTTGCCGGTGCCGCTCGCTCTATTTTAAAAATCTCCTATTTTCCTCCGAAAAATATTTTTTCTAGATTCTTTGGGATATTTTATTTTAAATAAAATAAGTTTCTTGACATTTTTCTCAAAAGTTAATAGTCTTAAAGTTATAACCGATTTATAAACCGAAAATACGTTTTTTGTCATTTTTCGGATTTTAAATCGCTTATAACTTTAAAACTATTAACTTTTGAGAAAAATGTCAAGAAACTTATTTTATTTAGAATATCCCAAAGAATCTAGAAAAAATATTTTTCGGAGGAAAATAGGAGTTTTTTGAAATAGAACGCGCCGCACCGGCAAAAAAATCGGATAACCATGCATATATACCAATTAAAAAACAACGGTATAAATTAAAGTTAGACGCGATCACTCTTCAGAATCTTGAAGCTGAATGTTTAACCTTCACATTAAGTATCTGGCAACCTCAAAAATACTAATTTAAGTATGAGTTTTTAAGCCTCAAAAATGCGTATTTTCGCATTTTTCAGATTTTAAATCGCTTATAACTCAAAAACTATCAATTTTTGAGAAAAATTACAAGATACCTTTCTTGTTTAGAATGACCAAAAAAACCTAAAAATATATATTTCAGAGCAAAAAACGTGATCTTTTGTATTTGTTTAAAAAAATTGTTTAAACAATTTCTGCCAAAAATTCCGCCCGGCACCCTTCAGATTTGTTTAAAGGGGACATTTTTGAATAGGAATCCACAAAGAAACCGAATCAGAAATTTTTTCAGACGGGAGCGGTCTCAACACATGGACTAAAATGCTTCCAATCTATTGAGACATTGTTTGGTAAGAGTCCGTGTCTCCACAACTCCACACCATACAAAAGAACAGAAAATATATAACACTTTAGTACTCTTTTTCTAAGATTTAGGCTGAGGTCTCGACTACATAATATTTGTCTCATATTATTGAATGCACTTCTAGCCTTTTCTATTCTAATTCCGATTTCTTTGATATACGCTGTGAGCTCGTACGTAGAGGGGATATTTACAAATTCGCGAACGCCAGTAGTGACAAGTGTGTAAACCTTTACCGGAATTTTGACATAAATGTCAAAGTGATTAATTTAAAATTAAAATTAAAAACATTAATTATAAAAAATATTAGTTGGTCAAAGCTGTGGTATATATTTTTACCTTAAATATGCTTACATTTTAAATACTGAATTTAAGTTTTTTTTAATGTTCTATTAATCTATTAATCCATTAATCTTAGCGCCATCTACACGATAATTGTGAAAGTATCCGAAGTAAGAAATTCATATTTTGTCAATAGAACGTCAAAATGATTAGCAAAATCTTAAAAAAATCGATTACAACTTAATTACTTTTTTGCGTTGTAAATATTAAGCGATAACAATTAAATAATAAATTTAAAAATTACCGGTGAAAGTTGAATAGTAGTCCGCTAGGAGCGACACCAGCGAAGCTCACAGCGTATAATCGTTTATTTCATTAATGTTTGTCCCTAAATAGTTAATTCTGAACTCGCTCTATCGTCTTATTATTTACGTGTAGATTGATGTTTCTAATATTTTTCTTTGATTTAACCATGAATTTTGTTTTCTTTATGTTTAGTGACAGACCAAATTCTTTACTCGTTGATCTCGTAGATCTGTAATATTTTCTGCTATTAGTATTGTGTCATCAGCGTATCTAATTTTACATAGGGTAGGCTATTTATTTTTATGCCTGCTACTTTATCCTCTAATGCTTTTTTGAATAGTTCCTCGGAGTATGCATTAAACAGTGATGGCGACAAGACACAGCCTATCACTTCTTTTGACTGTTATTTTATTAGTGTTAAAATTATTTATTCTTATGACAGCTTCTTGTTCATAATACAGATTATTTATTATTCTTATATCCCGTGTGTTGATGTTCTTTGTTCTAAGTAGTTTTATTAACCGATTATGTTTCACCGTATCCAATGCCTTGTTATAATCTAGGAAGCAGACATAGATGTCCTGGTTTACATCCAAACATCTCTGTATTAGCGCATTTACTGCAAATAATGCTTCTCTGGTTCCTTGAGCATTTCTAAATCTGAACTGAGTTTGTCCAATATCTTGTTCTAACTTTTTAAATATTCTACCATGAATAATCTTTAGAAATACTTTTAATATGTGGCACATTATACTGTTGGTACGGTGTTCGCAACATTGTCTGGCGTTTCTCTTGGTGTAATCACGAATGTTGATAGAAGCCATTCGTTAGGTAATATACCTGTTTTGTATATGATATTTAATAATTCGACAATTACATGTATATTGCAGTCGGCTGTAGGTTGCAATATTTCTGTCGGTATTTCGTCCGATCCTACAGATTTCCCAGTTCTCGTTTCTTTAATGGTGTGCTTTACTTCACTTTCTGTTATTTCTGGTCCAGGCTCTTCAACGAAATATTCATTAAGTATCTATTGTGATCCAGAGAAGACCATTAAACCCATTACGTACATTTCATCCTTATTATGGATCATCGGAGGTGTACCTATATAGGGTTACCTCTGGAGGTAACTTATATTTCAATTCGTTCAGACAGCACCATTAATGCCCTTACGTACGTTTCCCCCTCATTAGGGGTCATCGGAGGTTACCTCTGGAGGCAAAAGGAGTGGGTTCAAATTAATGAGTCTTATTTTTTAATCACATAAAACGTAAAAAGATTTAAAAAATTAAATTATGGGAATGATGGCATTTTGTCTGTCTTAACGGGGGCTACTCATTATAATATTGTATCCATATTATCAAGCATATTCCACGAAGAGGGCATGTCAACTGCATCTAAAGCAAGTTACTTAAATATCGTACTTAAGTTACCCAAATCATAATTGGTGGATTATAATAATTGATAATTACAAAACAAAGACGTAACCAAACTTTACATTCATATTATGTCAAACGATAAATGTCACCCCTTTCTAACGACCCGTAGAAATAAGCAATTCCATGGCCTCCTTGCGTTTTTTTAATTACTTAATCTTAATATTAAATGATAATACTAATAATAATATTATGTATTCGAAATAGCCTTGAAGCGTGAATTTGAAAGTGTACTCTGTATACTGCAAATTTTATAAAAATTTCAGTTAGTTATTTAGTTAATTCCTCTTTGTATAAAATTGTTCTATATTTATATTTGTCTGAATATTTAGTGCACAATTATTATTAAACTGAGTTTTTTTACAGGTATGTTACTGCTGTGATATTTAATTAAAGTCAAATGTCGGGTGAGTAAAATCAATAACACTTTTTATAAAAACATATTATTTAAGCTTCCCTTGTTTTTAAACATTTTAATTTTTTAGACTTTGAACTGTGAATTTTTTAAATATTTTGTCTAGACTCTAGAACTCTAGATAAATAATATAGTTGATTTTTAAGAGCGTTGTGAAGGTTATTAAATAATTTTTGAGTTTCTTATCGCATTTTCGGTTGATTAATTCTTCAATTATTTAACAAAATTCTTGTCACTTTTCTGCTTTTTTATATTAATTTACGAACATGGCAAAAAAGGAGGATGCGTATTGTATTGACTTTTATTTAGTAATAGTTTTATTTTTTTGGCATAAATTGACATGTCTATATTATTAAATGTTTATTTAATATAATTTAAACTCACTTACAGTAGGAAAAATGAAAGAATACCCATGAACGAACATATAAAACACGCTGTATTTTCCTGTCACCGTGTCACACAAAAAATTGGCCAGCGCAAGTGCATGTAATAATTATTGTTACATGTACTTGCACTGGACAATTTTCTTTGTGACACGGTGACAGGAAAATACAGCGTGTTTTATATGTTCGTTCATGGGTATTCTTTCATTTTTCCGACTGTAAATATTTTGTATCTTACATAAGGGAGCTCGATTGCTGGCAAGTCTCTCATACTCATCTCAAATACTCATATTTATGCACCTTGGTTTAAAACTTTATTCAATCTTACTTTACAAATAATTTCCTACATGCTGTCTTCTTTCTATTATTTCGTACTTTCTATAATAATACCTATTTTAAGCCATTTTTAACCCGCAAGTTGTAATATAGAGATTATAATAATTATGGTAGGGGAGCCCAAGCGGGGATTTTTGCAGTTACTCGATCGAGTCAGATTATCATATGGGGAGAAACTTGGTACCCTGCAGATGTACCTTTACCATATATTGGCTCTTAACACAGGGGCGTTCGTTAAGGGGGCGCGAAAAAAAATATATCCTTAAAAATACTCGAAATTGTCAGATTAAGATAAGGTAAGTTAAGTAAGGAAATGGGCGAGTCAAAAAGTTTCACAAAAAAAGCGAATATTTCGCGAAATGAACGTCAGATCGAAAAACTAAAAACTATATGTGTTCAATACTTTTCAAAAATCTATCGAATGTTACCAAACAAGACAAATTTAAAATTTTAAATACAAATCCCGCGATATTTCGCAAAATAAACATCAGATCGGAAAACTGCAAAATACACTTATTCAATATTTTTGAAAAATCTATCGAATGTTATCAAACACGACCCCCGCCGGAGGTTGGGTGGGGGTTGGTTTAAAATCTTAAATAGGAGCGCCAAATTTTTGTTGCAGATTTGGATTCTTTACGTAAAAATAAGCAACTTTTATTCGAACATTTTTTCGAATTATGGATAGATGGTGCTATAATTGAAAAAAAACGATTGTTGGAAATGGAAAATTGAATTAAAAAATGGAAAGTCTCCACTAAAAGGAAAATTATACTTAACTTTTTTTGGTTTTAGGACCTACTAATCACAACCCAATAGGTCCGCAAAGCGCTCGAGTGACTTCAAATTTAGCATACTTTCCTCCCCTACTATTATAATTATACAATAAAATAATCTAGGACACAAATTGATGGTAAAAATTAGTATGTTTCATATCATTATGGCAACCATCTGACTTATAGATCTAACATATATTCATTATCAAGTCAGTTTCATATTATTCACTATTATTTGGCCTTCTGATAACGGTTTATCAAAATCTTGGTTGGTATATAATGATTTGTACTTTTTACATGAGATAGATGTACGTTTCGCCAAAGTAAATTATGAGACGCTTTTTTTTTCTTCATTCATTCTTCGTAATTTTTTTAAGTTCTCGATGGATTGGTAGCTGTTATTCTCAGATAGATATTGTTGATGTATGCTCTGGAAAGTTGACATTTTTGCCTCAACAATTTTATAACTAATTATCAATTGGTGAAGCAGTCCTTTACCAAAATCCTCTTTAGATGCGATTTTTCGTCTCTTTTTAAAGTCTTAAAGGTTTTGTCCTGTTAATTTTCGCTGCCTGAAGCAAATCACATTACCTATTACCTCATTAATCTATAGTTAATTTTGATTTAAACTCCATTCTTGGTATTCTTTCTTTTAATAGGTACTTCATTTCTACACAGACTGTACAAGATTCTTTTAAGGTTCATACCAATTCATTCTTTCAGTGCGTCAATAATTTTGACGTCATATAGGATTTTAAGACTGTTGCGAATCATTGCATGACATTAGTTAAATCTGACAGTTATCAGCGTATTTATAAATATCAATATTTATACAAATATTTGCCAGAATATTAATATTTAAAATATTCTAATGAAAGAATAAATAAATATAAAATAAAATGTCACTAGGCGTTGTCCGAACATACCAAGAAGAATTACAATTGTCATTTTAGCCGTTGACATTGTGAAAGTACTGTCACGATCTATTACTTTTGTGTCAAATTATCTTTATGCGCATCATTGATTGGTTATCTATTTAGAGTACATATTATAATCGCCAAATAAATTTTATATCTATAGGTATAAGTCACTTTAATATGCCGAATTTAGTCACTTTAATATCGTCACCCTTCAACGAATACACAATTTTCTAAGTTCTATGTATAATAATCACGGGTGTACGTTTTTTCCTGTCATTTCCAACTTAATGCGTTAAGCCTGAGTTTCCTCGAAAGCGGCACCGACACACTGCGACCGTAACACTGAGATGAATTACGTCAGATTACGGTGAAAAATTTAAGGTTCTTCACTGCGGCAATGGAATGTGCAAACTCAGCAAGCGGTGACTTCCAACGCATCCTTGGAAACCACTGCTATTATTTTGCGTGGTACAGTTTTTTATGACGTCATTCATCGCAGTGTTACGGTCGCAGTTTGTCGGTGCTGCTTTCGAGAAAACCGAGGCTTTAGAGAGAATGCGTTCAATAATCTATAATGCACTGAAAGAAGGGTTTGGCGTGAACTAGAAGTAAAAATCAAATTTAACTATAGTCCAGGGCTCTCTGTTTTGAGATGGACGTTGAGAGGTGACTCAAATTTTTTTGCCGATATTGCTTAAAAATACCACAAATAATAATATTTGAGTTATCCTCCCACTCAAAATGGTCCGGAACATTGTTTAAATAATCAAAATGTCAAAATATGAAGGAAAAATTCGATTTTTTTATTGGTTTTTTGAATATAACTTTAAAACTGTTCATTTCTGAGAAAAGTTGTACTGACATAAAAGTTGCGTAATTAAATTTACTATAATATAGGATTGGTTAAAAATATAAAAAATAGTCACCCTTGTTGCAAAATAGCAACATGTACTTGCGAAGAAAACCATACAAAAACAAGTATTCGCATTTTACGTTTTTCAACCATTTATGCTACACTTAGGACCTTCATTATTAGGACCATCATTAGGACCTTCATATTTTACCCAGAAAAACTTTATGATATAGTAAAACAACACTGTAAATTTCATTAAGATCGGTTTAATAAATTTTGCAAAATAAATTTTGAAATCCAGCTTTCGCAAAAAAAATTCATTTTTTAAAAATGTTGCAGGACTGAAAATAAAGCATATAGTAAGTTGAATTTTTTTTTGCTTATAGAAGTGTACTGTACATTTCATTTGCAATTTGCAAAATTAAAATCGATTAATTACCACGCGGCGTCAGGAAATTTTTTAAATAAACATTAATTTTTGGTGCTGCGTGCAGGACAGCGGTGTTCGATTCACACAAGTTGATTTCTATCAAAATTTCTTCTAATCTTTATTTAATATATTATTTTCTTACTCTATATTTTGTTGTATTTTAATATTTTAATTCCACAAAAATCAAACTAATTTTATTATTGTTTTTGAAATATTGTTTAAACAATTGCATATGTTTAAAAATAATAAACTTTTATTCTCTAAGTTAAAATATATGAGCAAAGAAAGTTTTTGCTAAAAAAAGTGTTACTTCAAAGGATAGAGTATGTGTTTTTATTTTGCAATAAACAAATTTATTTATTTATATCGAAATGTAATAAAAATTAAAATGTATCAATCATTATCAAAGGTCATTGAAATGCCCAATCAGAGCAAAATATCCGTTGTCCGCGCGTAGCACCAATAATTAATATTTATTTAAAAAAATTCCTGACGCCGTGGCAGTTAATCGATTTTAATTTTGCAAATTGCAAATAAAAGGTACAGTACACTTCTATACGCAAAAAAATTTCAACTTGCTATCTGCTTTATTTTCAGTCCTGTAACAATTTAAAAAAACGATTTTTTTTTGCGAATGCTGGATTGCAAAATTTATTTTGCAAAATCTATTGAACCGATCTTAATGAAATTTACAGTATTGTTTTAATGTATCATAAAGTTTTTCTGGGTGAAATATGAAGGTCCTAAGTGTGGCATAAATGGTTGAAAAAACGTAAAATGCGAATACTTGTTTTTGTATAGTTTTTTCGCAATTAGTGCTATTTTGCAACAAAGGTGACTATTTTTTAAATTTTTAACCAGTTCTATATTGTAGGAAATTTAATTATGCAACTTTTATGTCAGTACAACTTTTCTCGGAAATGAATACTTTTAAAGTTATAATCAAAAAACAAAGAAAAAAATCGAATTTTTCCTTCATTTTTTGACATTTTAATTATTTAAACAATGTTCCGGCCCTTTTTGATAGGGAGGATAACTCAAATATTATTATTTGAGTTATTTCCAAGCAATTTCTGCAAAAAAATTTGAGTCACCTCTCAACGTCCAAATGTACTAATATTTTTACAGATCCGCCCTGGTCTACTAATAAAGTTCGAAATTGCTTCTCACTATTTTCTATTAGTAAGTATGCATATATAATGCGTTCCCAAATCGATATTTTCAGACGCTTTTCTATATTTGACAAATTGTACGGATAGTTTGCCAAAAATTACAGATTGCCAAGAAAATATTACAGCAATTATAACGTAATTCATCCTAATTAGAAACAAATTAAGCAAAGCTAAACTAATTATTAAACATACCCTAGCGCCGATGTAAACTTTAATCACAACTACTATGCTCTAATCTAAAGATTAAATTAAACAAGTTGGGGAAAACCTCCAAGCTAAATAAAACGTATCCAGAACTTCTCAAAATTTTCGAAATACGAGAAAATCTTCATCTTCTTTTTTTTTCTGTTTTTTCAATGTGCTTCTAAATAGTAAGTTGTCGTTCCATCGTTTTCGTGGTCTTCCCACTGATCGTCTTCTTATTGGGGAACCGTCTCTCGCTGTCCTGACATTTGGCTTATGTGGTCATTCTATTCTTCTGTTTCTTATCCAGTTATTAATGTTATACACCTTGCATCTTCGTCGTATATCTGTACTTATAGCTCTGTCCCATAGAGTCTTACCATCGATTTTTCGAAGGGTTTTCATCTCCGTTGTTTCGAGCAATCTTTTTGTCCTCTATGTGTCGGGTCGTGTTTCTGCCGCATATGTCATTATTGGTCTGATGACTGTTTTGTAAATTCTACCTTTCATTTCTTTTCCGATATTTGTGTTTCCCCATATTGTGTCATTCAGGCAACCTGCGACTCTGTTTGCTCTATTCACTTGATCTTCCCCTTCTGTTTCGAGCCTTCCGTAGCTAGATAGTGTGATGCCTTAAACTCCATCACTTGTTCTATTATCTGACCTTTCAGCTCCAATTTACATCTTATTGGATCTGCTGTTATAACCATGCATTTTGTCTTTTGTGAGGAAATTAACATGTTAAATTTTCTGGCGACTATCTTGAATTGGGTGCAGCATACGTGTAGCAGTGTAAATCATCTTCACTTTGAGAGATTAATATTGCATCGTCCGAATAGCAGATTATTTTAAGTTGTTTTTCTCCCATTTGGTATCCTTTTTTAGTTCTTACTTTTTTTATTATTTCGTCCATGATCAGGTTGAACAATAAAGGACTCAAGGAATCCCCCTGTCTTATCCCATTGCCGGCTTCAATTGGGTCAGTTAATTCATCTTCCGCACTTTTACTTTTATTGTGTTGTTCTGGTAGATGTTTTCGATCGTTTTAATTATTCCTAGAGGTGCCTCTCTCGATTATAACAAATGAATAACGTCCTTTAATGTGACTATGTGACCCTGTCAAATGATTTCTTAAGGTCCACGAAACATAAATATGCCGGTTTGTTGTATTCCAACGATTTCTCTTGAACTTGCCTCATTATAAATATAGCGTCAGTGCATGACCTTCCCGACCTAAAACCTTGTTGTTCTTCTGCTAATGTTATAATTTCATTCAATTTGTTTCTTATCACTTTGGTTGTTAATTCTAATATTGTGTTTGAGAAAACATGTAGTGACGTAAATAAACAAATTATTTGAAACTGCAATTGACAGCAAAAAATAGATGAACATTAAAAATTCACTTAGATTTGAGTGAATAAAGTAGAAACATAACTACCTGAAATATGTAAAATGAACAGCCAAACAAGGAATGATTAAAGCAGCAAGGTTATATTCCCAAAAAGTCCGGAAAATCAAACGATCGAGGGAATCCGGTAATTGGTACTGAACATGGATAAACTATCTGAAAACATTTGAAGTATTACTACCACACAGATTAAAAATGGCTTGCTGGACCACCGCCGTAGAAGCTGTGAAGACGGATCCATGACATAGAGTGACTATAAATTGGATGAAGATGGTGCAAAATTGGACTAAGTGCAAAAGTATGTGAGAGGCCTGTGTTCAGCAGTGGATGTTGGAGGCTGGATGATGACAACCATAACAGATGTATTGATCTCTATATACAAAAATACATATTAATTTCAAGTAAATTGCCATGTCGTTTTTCTTAAAGTGCGATTTCCTCAATGTTGGTTGATTACTACAATTACAAACTCTTCTTTGTTTTCAGCTGTTCTTATTAGCTATTCGAAATTTAGCTCCGTCCACTGTTGGATGTTTCTTAGCCACGATAGTCTTTTCCTTCCTAGTCAGCTCTTTCACTCGATCTTCCTTTCACTATCAGTTGAGCATATTGGTTTTTTTTTATGTAATTATGTTTATTTACTATCTACATCATTAAAAGAGTATTAAGTAAATTTGTTCCATGTTTTTGGGCATGAAGAAGAGACTTCCAATGATGTCTCATCTTATTCTATTTATATTAAAGTTTTAAAACAGGTCCGGAGGCCAGGTTCTATCTAGTCTCCTTGTGACAGGGCCATTATGGAATAATTCCCTTACTAACTCATTGTCATGGTGAATGGTACGCCCGTTTTGTGATTCCGAGGCTCGATGGATTTCTTCTCTGATGAAAGGTATATTTAAGTCTTCGTGAAGTGTTTGATTAGTTACATACCATGGTGCATCCACTATTGATCTTAGAACTTTAGACTGAAATCTTTGGATGATATTCAGTGATGTTGACTTTGCACAGCCTCAGAGGTGTAGTCCGTAGTACCAAATAGGTTTGAGTATTGCTTTGTACAGAAGAATTTTGTTTTGGATGTTGAGTTTTGATCTGCGTCCAAGGAGCCAATACATTTGAAGACATTTTAAGTCTAGTTGTCTTTTTTTAGTCTGTATATGTTTTTTCCAAGTAAGACGTTGGTCAAGATGGAGGCCAAGGTATTTAGCGTCTGTTACTGTTGGTATTCGTACATTTTCCATTCTTACAGGTGGGCATGTGTTGTGGCGGTTTGTAAACGTCATTTGAGATGATTTTGTTTTATTTACTTTTGTTCGCCATTTTGTGTACCATTCACTGAGTATGTCCAGATGGTGTTGCAGGTCTTGTGAGGCTTGTATGTGATCTTCATTTACCATATTGATATTGATAGCATATTGGTACTTATTATTTCTCAGTATGTGGCCTAGGTATGATGTTTTTCTAACTTTCACTGTGTTAAAGTTCTCTGTCGCGTATCCTATGCAGCCTTCAACTTTAACCCTCAACTTCTTCGTTTGACTTATGCGATGTCCATGAAATTTTGAGGATTCTCCGGTATGGTAGATCCACATTTCAAAGGCCTCAAATTTATTTAAACTTGATGTGTTAATGGTCCACGTCTCAACTGTATAGAGAAGAGTCGATCAGACGTAGCATTTTGTTAAACGGAGTCGAATTTCGGGTTTTATTTCAGAATCACATAGCAGTCTTTTGATGTTTTCGAAAGAATTTCTGCTATTTTCTAGTCTCGATCTTATTGCTAGATCGGGACTTAGGCTGCTATCGATCCCACATCCCAGGTACTTAAATTTATTAGCCTGTTCTAAAATGTGCCCATTTATTGTGCAAGGCTGAGGTACATTTTGATTTTTTCGGATTGACATCACCTTGGTTTTCTTAATGTTTATTTTCATGTCAAGTTGCTCACAAGCCGAGGTGCTCCTGTCGATGAGTCGTTGTAGACCCAAGTTGGAATCCGCAATCCACTTCGCAATCATAAGCAGAAATCTCACGACGAGGTTGAAGTGCGTGTTGATGCGAGCTTCAAGTGTTTAAAAATTTAGACGTCGGCAAAGAGAGATATAATATACAGTCCCTGGTCATATTATTATGACCACCTACGAATTTTTACAAAAATAAACAACTACTTCACAGGTACATTTTGTTTAAAATATAATTTTTAAATTTAATTTTGTTATGCAGTTTTAATGTTATACATTAACTATAATATATTTAATAATAAACACCAATAAAACATTTGAAAATATTACATATTTATATATTTTTTAATATTTTGTTGAGCTCTTGACCTTAATCTCATAGAAAAGGTTTGGGAGCTTTTAAAACGAGAAATTTCCAATGAAAAGGTCACCAACAAAATTGTTTTGATTGAAGAACTATATATCATTGGAACCCCATTGACAAATTGAAGCAAAGTGAATTTAACTGCATTCAAAATATGCCAAGACAGATACAAGCAGTAATCAAGTTAAATCAAGCAAGTTAAAGGGGGCCCAACAAAATATTAAAAATATATAAATATGTGGTATTTTCAAATATTTTATTGCTGTTTATTATTAAATATAATACATTTAATAATAAACAGCAATAAACCATTTGGAAATAGCACATATTTGTATTTTTTAAATATTTTGTTGAGCCCCCTTTAACTTTGATTACTGCTTGTATCTGTCGTGGCATACTTTGAATGCAGTTAAATTCACTTTGCTTCAATTTGTGAAGCGGTTTCCAATGTATATTAGTTCTTCAATCAAAACAATTTTTTTGGTGACCTTTTCACGGGAAATTTCTCGTTTTAAAAGCTCCCAAACATTTTGTATGGAATTAAGGTCAGGAGTTAAAATATTATAAAATATATAAATATATATTTTTAAATGTTTTATTGGTGTTTATTATTAAATATATTATTGTTAATGTATAATATAAACATTACATAAAAAAATTCAATTTAAAAATATGTAATATTTTAAACAAAATGTACCTAGTGGAATAGTTAATTTTTGTAAAAATTCATAGGTGGTCATAATAATATGGCCAGGGACTGTATATAATAGTAAAAAAGAAAGAGAACGCAGTTAACGGTAAGATTAGTAATATTTACTTTGTGATAAAATTGGTCAAAGCATATGTCCCGAAGAATAAAGACAGACAAAATGTTACACCCTTAGTGGTGGCGGTAAAAATATTAGTAGGTTGGTTAATTCTCACAATGATAAAAATTAAAACAAAACGTAGTTTGACCATAATATTACCACGACACTGATCGTACCCTCGGTTGGCCAGTTGACAGATCTTGAAGTTTGTCTCTTTTCACAGGACAATAAATTTTAGCATTTGGTGTTATCTTAAGGGCCAAATTTTGACAGAAATTTCTCTATTTCACGTTGCGTTTAATCTTTTTCACGTTGGGTTGAATCCCGTCTTCAGTTTTTATCTTTTTCTGTTACATTTTTCTATTTCACTTAGAATGTAGCGCCACGTTTCGTCAGTTTTCTGCTATAGGCGTATATGATGCTGTTGATATTTACGCCATTCACTTTGACTCTATCCTTGGAATCCTCCAGTGCCTCTTTAAATACTCAGAGTAAAGATTACATAGCAGAGGTGACAGAACACATCCTTTTCTAACTCCCCTTCTAATTTCTACTTCTGCGGACGTGACCTTTGATCCTACTCTGGCGTTTTGGTTGCAGAACAAGTTTTTTAGTACATAGTTTGATGTCTTTCCCGTCTAAACACACGTATTACAAACGTTTTAATAGTAGATTGAGTCTTACTCGATCAAATGCTTTTTCGAAGTCTTTGAATCATAAAAATGTATCTTGGTCGTAGTAATTTTGGGCCAGGACTAGTACTAGTAAACTGAAGGGGGCTTCTCTACCTCCCAAGCAGGCTGTTCAAACTGATCGTCTCCAATGATTGTTTCGCACTTTTTATAGTCTGTTGTGTATGACTTTTAATAGGACTTTTAGTGCATGACTTATAAGGCTTAAGAGGAAACAATAGCGATCAACATGTAGCGAAAACGCGTTCGAAGATTGCGGCTGTAATTTTGAATATTTTTTCGAGATATTTGGCACACGTATTCGTAATATAAGGGCCGGCGTAGCCGAGTGGTAGTGTGCTAGGCTAGCGTGCCGGTGGTCTTGAGTTCAAATCCTACCGCCGGCAAGAACAACTAGACATTTTTAAAAATGTTTATAGGCCCCAGGTCGACTCAGCCTGAATAAAATGAGTACCTTGGGTAAAACCAGGGGTAATAATAGGCGGTTGAAGCGTAGCACTGGCCCTGTTACCTTCCTTGTATACCGTAGGCCCTAGATATAGCAGACTACCCTGCTATACTCCCAAAGCCACGTGAGCGGTATAAAACGGGAGACTATTATTATTCGTAATATAATAAAGAATGGCGGTACAGAGCCCAATTTGAAAAATATATTAATATGTGGAAATTACTCAGTAATTAAATACAATATTAAAAAAACGAGCCTGTACCGCCATTAAGAAGAACAAAAAAATACACTTTCTTCAAATAATTTTTTTTATCCGATGCCTAGATTTTGTGTCATTTTGGAACTACTAATGAAATAAAAAATTTTAGTAGTTCCAAAATGACACAAAATCTAGGCATCGGATAAAAAAGTTTATTTAAAGAAAGTCTATTTTTTTGTTCTTCTTAATGGCGGTACAGGCTCGTTTTTTTAATATCGTATTTAATTACAGAGTAATTTCCGCATATTAATATATTTTTCAAATTGGGCTCTGTACCGTCATTCTTTATTATACTACGAATATGTGTGCCAAATATCTCCAAAAAATATTCAAAATTACAGCCGCAATCTTGGAACGCGTTTTTGCTACCTGTTAATCGCTACTGTTTCCTCTTAAGGCTTATCAGACGGAACTCGTTGCAGTGCTGTAGGTTTGGCTTTTTCAGTTGTGGGATAAATGGAGCAAATTGCAATAGTAGTTATTTATGTATCAAGTCAGTAAAGTAAAGAATAGCGTTTTCAAAGACACAAAAGTTGTGTTATATTTGGAAAAGCCCTATCGAATGCCTATTTTGCAATTGTTTTTTACGAAATTTAATATAACTCCGGTTCTAACAATCGGATCAAAGTTTTCCAAACGCCAATTGGTTCAGTTTTTCAAAAGGAACAATTTTCATTTTGGTAAAATTAAACTCTAATAGGTTATGACACACAATCATTTAAACAATTAAATTGTTAATAACAAATAATTATATGACGGGTTTTAAGCTTAGTATCCTCGAAAAATCGAATATACGCATCATAAAAATTAAAAAAAAACATCAAGGTACCCAGGGGACATAAAAGTGCATACTCAAAATCCCACCCCTGCTTCCTAGAGTGTAAGTCTAAATCCCGATACGAGTTTATTTTTCGACGTGTTGGAAATATCATAGTTATAATTTTGGTTATATTCAAATTATTTCAAATCTTATAAATCCTTGGGTGAACACAAACTAAATTAGTGAAAAAGGAGAAACAGCAGCACCACGCCACGTCTTCGTGCGACGCCGACGCCTACGCTCCGAATTACAAGCACGGATTCGATTATTATGATGTGACGGTCGGTTGCGCTCTCTCTGCTATGCCAAAATAGATGAAGATTGACAAGGCACTTTAACCAAATAGGAAAATTGGTTTGTGTGGTGTAGATTGAATATATACCTTTTATATAAGCGTCAGGCTTAACGCTACTAGCTTATTTGATTTATATCTCTATACAATCTATCTATCTATCTAACAGTATGACTTTTGAAATAATAACACCGTTTACGGAGGAAATGTTGATACTGATAATCTAAATAAAATACATTTAACATTAAAAGTTATTAGATCAGACCAAGAACAAACATTAAAGTATTCTAGTAAAAAATAGCTAATGTTGAAATATGTTTGCACGCAAACAGAGATTTCACAACTTTTATCATTCTTGATTATATTCCCTTGTGTTTTAATAATAATATGTAAGCACTACGAGCCTAGTAGGCCCATGGCCTGATGTAGGTACTATTCTTTTCCACTCCCTTTGTCAGTTGCTTTTCTTTCCCAGTTCGTTACGTTAGTCTTCTTATCTCTTCTTTACCCCCGTTGCTCTATCTTGACATCGGTCTTCCTCTTCTCCTTTTGCCTACCAGTGCACTAGATAGTACTGTTCTGGGAATTCTATATAGATGGAATCATTCTCTGCACACGGCCCAACCATCAACATAAGTCTTTGCGCGCCTTAATTACCTTCTTATCCATTTGTCCATTTAAGTTTTTCCCACCAAAGATTTTGCGCAGTATTTTCCACTCCCAAACTAATAACTCTTGTTGTTTTTTTGTTGTGACCCATGTTTCAGAAGCATACACCACTATCGATCTTCTTTATGGTCGGTCTTTAGGTTTGCTGTACGAGATATATTTTTGCTTCTTAACGACCCGTTGACAGCATTGTATACAGCGCGGTTGCCCGACATAATTATTTTCTGTATTTCTTCTTCACAGTTAGGTTCTCTTGTGAAGACAGTTCCTAAGTACTCAAATCTGTCAACTTCTTCGAATTTATATTGTGTTCCTTTGTTATTGTCATTCTTATGTATTGCCCCCGAACGAATTGCTTATTTTGTCCATTCCATTTACTTCGTTTTTGCTTCATTTATATACAATCCTTTCGTTGCTGCCCTCGCTTCGAGTTTCATGGCTGTTTCCATCAATTCTATTTTGCATCTTCCAATATTACCAAATCGTACCAAATCGTGATGATTTTGACGACAAAATTTCATTTAAGATTAAAAGTTATTAAATCAGAACAAACAGTAAAATTATATCCTAGTAAAAATATCTAATGTTAAAATATTGCACGAAAACAGAGATTTTATGACTTCTACTATCATTCTTGATTATCTTCTTTTGCGTTCCATCGTTATAATATAATAATATTTTATCGCCAACCGTCACTAAAGTCATTTTTATTGTACTCATTTGCGGCAGTAAAGTAACACTTTATTGTACTGAAAGAAAAACTTTACTTGTCGCAAAAATTAATCACGTTAACCGAGATTCAATGTAAGTGGTCGATGGCAGTAATCAATTATTTATTTGAGTGAACTTAAAATTTGTTTACTTTAATTATTAAAAATATTGTACAAAATTTACGTTATTATTATGTAATTAAATTTATGTTAAAAAGTGAAGTTCTGTAGTAGTTTGTAATTATACTCATATAAAATAAATCAAACCTTTACCGATTTAGTAATTATTCAATATTGATAGATAAGCGGCCATCATGCAAAAGTCATCTGTCATCACTGTCATATGAAATTTTATTTTTATTTTATGTTTGTATGTCTGTACAATAAAAAGATTAAACATTATGACTATTTGTTAATGTTTTTTATAGTTGGTGATAAAAGTTTGTATGCAACACGTCAGTAAAGACTCTTTATCGAAAACGTCTGTTACTCGAGGTAAATATTCAGACATTGAATTGGTCCTCTCACAGTGCTGAGATGAATCTTATTCAACACTTGTGCCACATAATAGTCTATTCCCTATTTAAATTGAAGGGTTTTAAAAAATGACCCAATGAATGAAAAATCGTTAAAAGATGACCCCGTTGGAATAAAAATCGACCTGTTTCAGCACTTTCACAAAATCGAATGAATATTGCCAAATCTTAGAGTGGGCTCTTTTTAGTGGCCAACCCTGTAATCTTCAGCGTTGTCCTGATTTACTTCATTTTTTAGGGGAAATCACCGAACAATAAAATCAATTCCATTTATTTTTTTTATAACTATTCAGACAGCGGTATTTATCTCCATCTATACAGTTAATACAACAGATCTAAACATGTTTTTAAAGATCAGATAAAGTTCTTCTCACTAAAGTACGCTCACTAAGTCTAATTTAAATGACATACACATTATATCCTGCATTTGCTATATGTTTTACATATTACGCTACATTTATGTGCATATGCTATTTATGTGCATACATTATTGCAATTGTGTAAACAGCAAAATAATTTGATAAAGAATTTGATAAATAATTTTTAATTCATATCCCTTGTATAAGTAAGACAATTATGTACTGAACAAAAGCAGTATACACATTATAATATTGTCATTGTCTCCCCGCTAGTTTATCAGCGAGCGTTCGTTGATCTGTCCAGATAATAAAAAGCAATTTATAAAACTTAGCTGTGATACGAACGTTTGTTCCAATTTTGAAACTGATTAAATTAAAGATAGCAACATTATTTGATATTTTTATTTATATCAAGTAATGAGATCAAAGATGCGAACAATTTTTTGCAATCAACATGAGCCTTTTACCAACTTAACGGAACATAAGATTCATTGGTAGAAAATTGGGAACTAGTGTACTTGATTGAGTACATTTGCTTTCTCAAGATACAAAAGAGTACATTTTGAAAGAAATGAACATAAATTGAATACACACTAAAATATTGAAAATACCTTTACGTATTTAAATAATTTTTTAACTGAAATAAGATAGGACAAATAGGAGAGTCGGGAAATTGGCTAACAGGCGAATGTAGAAGCAGTATATTAGTACCTCATTTACAAAACAAGAGAGATAATATACCACAATGTACAAACTACAGGATCATATAACTTCTAAGACATATTTATCATGTAAATATGGGAGACACTAAATTAATAGACGAATACGTGAAGAAACCGAAATATCCGAATATCAGTTTGGCTTTATGACAGATCAACAACAAATTCAATTGTCATTTTAGGACAGTTGATGGAAAAATACACCAATAAAAAAACAAATGTCATATGGTATTCATTGATCTTGAAAAAGCATCTGATAGAGTTCCTCGAGAGATTGTGTGGTGGGAGTCAATAATAAAGGAGTTCCCGGTGAATATGTAAAGAATGTGAGAGACATGTATGAGGGAGTAACAGCTAGTGTTCGACAGGTGTGGGACAGACTGATGAATTTCATGTGAAAGCACGTTGCTTAATCTTTATTTTTATTCTCTATAACATACGCAAGCAAAAACTGGACAATTCAGAAAAAAACATGAATTAAAAATCAACATAATCGAAATATGAGACAAATCTGGGGAAAAACAAAATGGGACAGGATAAGAATTGAAGATATCAGACAAAAGACAAAGGACAAACCTATTAGTGAGTACATTAAACAGAAGTAAATGTTCTTGTTCAGACATTCTAATACAATAAAACCATAAAGAACTACTAGGCGAATATTAGAACTGGGAAGTAGAAAAAAAGGAGAAAGGGAAGACGCAGAAGTAAAGGGATAGATCAGATCAGATCGCAGAAAGAAAAAGGGAAAACTATTGAAGATTTAAAGACGATCTTCTTAAGGTGCCTATCCGTCCCGGATAGGCACGTATGGGCCATTCCACGAACATACGCCTGTTTTGGATTACTTCGACAACGAATATTTTACTGTGCAACATAAGAAGTACGAAAGTAAATGGCGCTAATAATTATTCCAATAAACAACAATGTAATTTGCAATTTACTTTCGTTCTTCTTATTTTGTACAGTAAAATATTCGTTGTCGAAGTAATCCAAAACAGGCGTATGTTCGTGGAATAGGGTATATCTTGACTTTGTTTACCGCAGCGTGGAACAGTTTAGTGGTAGTCGTGTTATACCACTTTCGTAAATTTTAAAGCCAGGAAATCGGTCTTCTTCTCGGTCCGCTTTTACCATTTACCTTCCCTTGCAGAATCAGTTGGAGAAGGCCGTAATGTTCTTGATTTCTCATTACATGTCGTAGATATTCTAATTTTTTAGTTTTGATGCTCATGGAACTGGCACGTTCTTAATAATAATAAAATTAAAGTAGCGTTCAGTTAATTTTTTTGGTAATAAATGGTAACGTAATCCTGGGTACACATATGAGAGCCGAATTGTATGCGAACGCTATAATCGTATAATCTGTACGGCAGGACGAACTACTTCTGAGCGCTGTTCGTTCGTTACTTGTCTCGCACCACGGCTTGTCGGTTTTTGGGACGAACACAAAGAATTTTCGCAGATCAATTTGGACCGTGTACGCAGCGATATTGTCTGTTGGTTGGCGTGTGTGGAGTGACATGTTCCTAGAAATAAGAAACGTGAGAAACACAATGTAATCAATTTTATTTTTTAGTTGATAAATAATTGAAGATACTAACAAAGAAAGTACATGAAGCCAAAATGGGAAACAATAGAAAAAAGGGAAGACCGAGGAAGACGTGGATGGACCAGATCCAGGATATAGGTGAAAGGAGACAGATGAGTATAAGAGATATGAAGAACCTGGCCACCAATAGAAGCGCATGGAAGAAGTGGATAAAAGGCGGAACCCGACATACGACGCCCTGAAGGGCACTAAGGATTATGGGATAAAAGAAGAAGAAGAAACAAACAATTACTGTCTTTATTTACACTTAGAACGGGGCTTTGAGATAAAATTACAACTTACATGAATCATTTACATAAACTTCGCACAAGTTGGTTCGCAGTTGGTTCGTCGCTTTCCATAGATCGTGATGAGCTTGCGATGAGTTCGCTGTAAATATATTTTCAACGAACTGTATGAGAGCAGTTCGCAAACAGTTTGGCTCGTATAATATGTGTACCCTGCTTAACCTGAATACAACCAAGTACTTCTTGAGTAATACCATATTATGTAATCGAAATATGAATAAAACTCCTCAAAGTCGTTTAGTTTTGTATCTAATTTAATTCAAGATACAGTAAAGTGTATGTCATAGTCTAAGAACAGATACCAACAAACTTACGCACAAAATTCCGCAAATTATCAAGCAGGCAGCATATTGTTATACAATGTAAACGAGGAATACCAACTCTCATAACACGAAAATACGGCAAAGATAGAGATAATGGTGTCTGAGATAAAAGATCCGTGACCCACAAAAATACGTTGAGGGAGGGAGAGAAAGAGTGTATGAGAGAGATGCGTTGGGGGGCGCTGCTTTTTACGATGGGGAAAACGTGTTCTTTTTACCGCTGTAGCCGATTTTGGAGATTCTTTTGCAAAGTAGGATTGTTTTAGAGCTGATGTTGCCAGATATCTGAATTTTGGGAAAAACTGAAAGATTGTAATACGAATCGACATATTTTCTGAAACGCATGTAAAATAGATTTAGGTAATATTTTCGTAAAAAGATTTTTCTTTGTACTAAAAAACATGATTAGTCCCATGTGTGGAGGTCGATTGATGTCAAAAATACCGTACATTAAATACTGTTAAATACAACAGGACACCGGGAGATGATGCACTATTAATTTTTCAATTTACTATTTTATTTGGATATATACTATCTTGTATCATCCGATACAAGATACTAGAGTGTTAAGATTGGTCTGTGCTCTTGTACGGAATGGAAGCATGTACGTTAAAGGCCAGTTTCATTAACAAACTTTGTCTTTGAATCTAAATCTAACGGTGCCTGCGTCCTGCGTCAAATGCTTAGAGTATCATGGACAGACAGAATCAGAAATGAGGAAGTAATTAGAAGAGGACTAGTAAAAGTAAGAAGACTGCATACTTTGGGCACATATTACGAGAAGCACGATACACTTTTCAGAAACGGATACTGGAAGGAAAGATAGACGGTAAGAGCGGTCTGGGACGTAAAAAGATGTCACGGCTGCGTGACATTCGCGAATGGACAGGAATACTCAGCTAGAAATGCTTCGCAATGCTGCTAAAAACAGAATTATTTAATCCTGACTATATACATATAACATCTCACCTGAAATGTACAGTGGACGCCTACGCAGAATGATCATTTGTCCTGTAACTTTTCCTGAAAGGTGCTGTTCTCTTGGTTGATAGAAGTCCAGTTTATCTTCTAAGCGCTTGGCAATGATTTTGGTGAATAATTAGCTTACTATTTTATACTATTTATATTATTGGATGAATGAATAGGCATTTCGGTGAAGTGACAAAGAAGGCTTATCAGTCTCAAAGTATCCGCCCACTGGCGGATGCAGAAATTTTTTTGGGTAGGGGGTCATGGATCTTGATGGTGATTACTTTTCTCTGATGCAAGGTCACTTTTAGTCTTCCCACCAATAGGATAAGTGGGTTTTTATATATTTTTGGGGGTCATGACACCGTGACCCCCCCTGGATCCGCCAGTGTATCCGCCTTTAAGATTTTTGCATTCAAATAATCTAGTTTGGATCTAGATCTTGAAATACGTATCTCAGAAATGAGATTTTTGTATGCTTCTTGAGATTTATATTCTATGAGTGATCTTAACCTGTAAGTGTTTAAAATTGGTGGCGGCTGTGATATCAATTTTTTATAAGCGTTTTCTATGTTTTGAGTGAAATGAGAGGTATTATTCAAACTCTCATCTTTTTGTGCTTATGTATGTATATTCCTATTGCTAACTTTATTGAACTCAGAAGGTGGGTGATTTGAATCACACTTTCTTTGAGTGCACAAAATACATTCCATACATATATAATTTATTCAAAGATTTAATAGAATGTAATGTTTTCCCACCTTTCAATATATCCTATCTATTGTCTCTGAACAGCAAAAATATATATGATTGTTTAATGAAATTTATCTGTGAAACTAAAATTAGCCTCTAAATTTGTTAATCCTGATAATTTGATATATTATGTAAATATGAAAAAAGAAGAAGAAGAAGATGTATAATGGAAAATGTGGTGAGCAACTTGGATAGTCCATAGCGGCCAGCTGCAGCTTTTGAACTGAGTAGAGAGCTGTGGAAGAGTGTGCTTTATTTAAAAACCGATTTATTTCGCTATTTTTAGTGCTAAATGCCATGGTCTAATTGGTGATATCCATTAATCAGTTTTATGACATAAAATAGAAGAATGTGTGAAAGAATAGATCATAGCTAAAAACATCCAGAATTGGATAAACGGGAATATTTTGGAAAAATTTTAAAACTGCTTTAGATATAGATTTTTTTAACAATTGGTAGTAAATTTGCATTCTGGAAGGCATATGAATAACGGGAAGATCAAGGTTTGATCGTTCAAATTATTTTTCCTTTATGTGTTGTTTATGCTAAAAAAAATTTAAATAATTAATTTTTAATATTCTCTATTGTCTTATTTGAACATTTTTTTGCATCTTTTGTTACAGAATATTTTTTTAATTTGTTATTACATTCACAAATAAAGAAATATCTAACCCGTCTAATCATACTATTTAGACTACATATAAGGTTTTCCGACATTGGCAACCGTGTAGCCATTTAAGATCACGCAAATAACTCCCATGAAACCATAATTTTTCCTTCTGTTGACCCGAATTAGGTTCTTTTCTTTCTTTGAGGAATCGTTATCGTTTATTACTTGTTTTGGAATCCGCTGGAAGCCGTCTAAACACCTAAAAAGATTATGAGCTCTTTTGTTTTTCTCCATTTTTTGATTAGTTAAAAGAAAAGGTAATAATCAGATGATTAATCGTTTTCGTTAAAAGGTTTTGTGTAATATTTTTGTTCTATTAGTTAATTGTTCTTTCTGGATAAATTATTGTTACAAAAATTTTAGTTTTTTTGTTTTATACCGAGATAGCGTGAATTTAATTTAATTTTACATTACTTATAATGAATTTTCCAACGTGCCAACTCTTGCGATTAATTCGCATACAGAAATAATATCTTTATATATTCAATTTCAGAAAAATGGGATAAAGATTCATAACAACCATTAAATAGTTCTGCGATTGGCGTTTGCTGCCACTTAGTACCCTTTCAGCAGACCAAGACACCGGTGTGCGACACCGGTGTCCGACACCGGTGTCCGCCACCGCTTTCAATTGCAGCAAAGCTTAAGCCACTAAAATCAGCCAGACACTCAAAAGTGGCTCGTCCGTAGTCGTTCATTTAAAACAATGCTTTGCTGCACGGTGGCGGACACCGGTGTCAGACACCAGTGTCCCAGTCTGAAAGGGTGCTTCTTCTTCTTCTTCTTCTTCTTCTTCTTCTTCTTCTTCTTCTTAACTCAGGTGAGACTCGTTAGTCTCTGGCACTTGGTCATAAGACCTTTGTACCAAACCCTGTTCTTCTCCTTAAACTTTAATAAGTCCTGTGGTCTCAACGAAGGCCAACATATTGGTAGTTTTAGGATCTCTTCTAGTTCAAACCTCATTTGACCAGTGAAGTCCTGCCTTACATCACCTAGCACACTGCAATGGCATAGTATGTGTATGGCAGTTTCTTCTTCCATTTCGCACATTCTGCACCATGGTTCATTTACCTTACCTAGTTTGTATAGGTGATTTCTTAAACGGCAATGTCCAGTCACCATTTCAGTGACCGTTTTGATCTCTCGTTTATTGAGGTTCATCAAACTGTTCGAGAGTTTTTTATCAATATTCTTGATTATTTTTTTAGTCTGGATTTGCCATTGAGTGGTTCTCCATTTATTTTGATGATTCTTTATCAGCCATTTCTGAACCTCGTTTTTCATAGCATCTTTAGTGATGCCACAGAAAGGTTCTGGGCCTTCAAAAGTTTCTCTCGAGCCTTGTTTCGCTAACATATCTGCTCGTTCGTACCCATGCACCCCTGCCGGCACCCATATTAAAGACACTTTATTGTCATTTGCCACGTTATTGAGGAGATCTTTGCAGTTTCTCACCAGTTTTGATTTGGTGAGAGGGTTCTTTACAGCCAGAATAGCCGATTGGTTATCTGTGTAAATATTGATTCTCTTAGCTTTAGGGTCTTCATCAATGATTTCATCAATTCAGGCCACCAAAGCAAAAACTTCAGCCTGGAACACCGTTGTATGTTGGACCTAGGCTGTAAGATTTATTATAGTTACATGTTTGCCCAAAGACTCCTGATCCAGTACCATGGGCAGTTTTAGATCCATCAGTGAACCATATTAAGTCCCCATTAATATTTGGGACTTTTTGTTCTCTAGATGGTATAATGTGTTAATCTTCTCAGTGAAGATTAGTTCTGGTGTCATCATATCTGAGTTCATCATAAAGATGGATTCCTCAATTATAGTCCCAGTAATGTTTGTGTGGCTACTCAATACATAATTTGGCCTCCAAGTATTGTTTGCTTTGAGTCTCAGGATAGTTAATAGGATAAAGGCTACCCCCGAAATATATAATTCCAGCGGAGGGAGACCTGTGATAGCCTCTAATGAAGCCGTTCCTGTACTATTCAAGGCTCCTGTTATATTTAGAAGCGCTTGTCTTTGTAGGGTGGTGAGAGTGGTCACACAAGATTGCAAAGCCGTCTTTCTCCACCAGAGTACTGACCCATAAGTGACTGTCGGTCGTATCACTGATGTGTACAACCAACATATTTATCACCTTTGGTTTCAATCCCCAGGTTTTACCTACAACTCGTCTGCAGTTCCAGAAGAGTCGCTTAGCCCTATTGGTTATATTGATAATATGAGCATTTCAATTGAGTTTCGAATCCAGCGTTACCCCTAGATACTTAACCTCATTGGTTCTTTCCAGTACCTCTCCAAATAATTTCAGCTCACTCAGTCCAGTAAGCTTCCTCTTATTTGTAAAGGCTAGCAGTTTAGTTTTAGAAGGGTTCACGGAGAGGTTCTCTTTCAGACACCAGTTCTCTATGTAGTGAAGGGCATATCGCATCGAAAGGGTACTTATAATCAATTATTTTCGTATGGAGGCAATACGAAAAGAACTCTATTTAATTCCACAGATTAAAAAGGCCAAAAGGCGTTCAGTGGCACCTGACGTAAGTAGCACAAAACGCCTTTTGGCGTCAGTGGCAGCGAATTTGTTAAAACTCCTTTCTTATTGAGCGCCCACCCCAGAACCTTTCTAGGAACTCTGTAATTTGCTTTCTCAAGATCAGTGATCATCTTAAGAAAGTTGATTTATTGTTTAACCTGATCATGGATGAAATAAGAGAAATAGTGTGAACTAAAATCTATAAACTACAAAATAGGAAGGACGAAGTATCTATAAAATAGATATAAAAAGAAGTATCTTTAAAAAAAGTAACTAATATCGAAAAACTAAAATACTATGTATATATCAGAGTTGTTTGAGTAGGTATGACACATCCTTAAAGGCAAGACAAGAAGAATAACTAAAAAAGGGAAACCAAATAGGAGAAAAAACAACTTAAAATAATTTGCTATGCAGACGACGCAATACTAATCTCTTAAAGTGAAGATAATATACAACATTTTTTGCTACACCAATTTAATATAATCACCCGAATATTTAACATATTGTTATAAAACTGACTTTTCTATGATCTTTTAGGCACTAATGTTTAGTTTTAGTTGACTTTATTTATCTTTAATAACTTACTTCTAAACAAATGAAAAACACTGAATTTATATCCTTTATTTTACAAACTACGATATTATCTAATATATTTATTACACCAAATCTACTAATTTATCTAATTACAAATTCAAAAAAATATACCGCGCCCGTTACATATCAAAGTACACCGACGGTTTCAAATTCACAACTGACCTACTAATTCCAAAAACCCCTATTTATACATTATTACAATGTTCCAGAATAAGAAAGATTATTACGGAAGAATTCATCTTATTCTAGAATAACAATCGAAGGGTTATTTACATAAATATCAAATAAGCATTTTCTAGAATGAAAAAGAAGTATTGAGGTGTGTACCTGTTAAAAAGGTCCCCCTTTTAAAAGCATTCACAAACAAATAAATCAAATTCAGCAAACAAAAAGGGTCTGTTAAATTATAATAAATAGGCCAGGAGCTGAAAACAGTCAGGTGACATAATTATGTCACAATATTAATCTCCCTACAAAATACAAAAAGCGTGGTTCAGCATAACAGCAAATCTACTAGATGTAAATTAGAGCTGGAGGGTCAGATAATAGAATGTGATGGAATTTAAATATCTAGGTATCACACTATCTAGCTATTGAAAGCTCGAAACAGAAGTGGAAGCTTGAGTAAATAGAGCTGCAGGTTGCCAAATGAAATAATATGTTAACAATTATATTAGGAAAATCGATGGTAAGACACTATGGGACAGAGCTAGAAGTACAAACATACGACGTGCGACGGAGATGCTAGGTGGAGATCATCAAGGACTGGGTAAGACTGGAACGATCATAATATAAGCCGAATGGCAACAAATAGAGTAGTAAAGGAGGCGAGATACGGTTCCATAATAGGAAGACGATCAGAGGGAAGACCACGAAAATGTTGGAACTTACTGGAGGCACATTGAAAAGCAGACAGGAAATGAGGTAAACAGAGTCACGTCTACACAAAAAGACGAAGAAGAAGAAGACTGTCAATCCTTATCCAAAAGAAATATTTCGTAGCTGCAATACAACTTTTACTTTTACTTTTCCATTTAAACAACTTTTATAGTTTGATGCAGTCTTATTTCAGTTTGATTTCTTAAGTACATACACAATCTTTGTTATAAATATTTCATGTTTATTTATTTTTGTAATCTGAATTACTCATAGGAATAACGACTGTTTTGTCATCTTATCTTGAAAAACTTTTTGAAGTAAATACTCAGTACTATTCGAGATGCGGTAATTATATGTCGAGTTTTTGTTCAAAATCGAGAGTTTTTTAAGTGTTCATGTGGTTTTTGTGATACAAGTGTGACTGTGCAATGGCGCATTCGTGCTATCCTCTACCTGACGTTTGGAATAATATGCTATTATTTTTTCATATAAGAAAAAAGAGTAAGTTAATTTTCACTATTTATTTTAGTTTTTCTTTCTCGTGTGTTTTGCTTTATGTATTCTATTTTTCTTTCACGCTTTTAGATTACCATCGTAAGATATTCTGCCGTCCTAAGCAAGAAGGCAGTATCTCCATTTTTTACAATTTTCGAGTTTGCTCTTTTATATGGGTTATTATACAATTATTATATACCTAACAAAGTTAGAAAGCAGTAAGCCTTCATTCCTGGGTTTGGTAGACTATTAAAATTGCAATAACTCAACTTGTTGTTAGGCATTACTTAGTTAAAAGGCAGTAAGTCTTATACAAGCCAAAAAAGCAGTATCTCCTACAGAAAAAAAATGGAGATACTTCTTTTTAATCTAGCAACTGCTTGACTACTTTTACTACTTTTAAGCAAGTGTGTATTAACATACCTTGTTTAAAAGTAGTAACCGCCATTTTTATTAAAATTTATAAAAATATCTTATAAAAAAATAAACTTATCCGATGATATGAAAAAGAACTACAACGCAGTTAAACAATTCCGAAATCCATAAATATTTTCATGGTGGCTCAGCCCTGTTTATTAAAATCTGCATTATCTCAAAACTTACATTTGTGGAGATACTGCCTTCTTTCTTAGGACGGCAGTATTGACCTCAAATTACTAGAAAAAGGAATACATCTTGTTCTAAAGAAATAGTAGGAACAGTCATTAAAATAATAAAACAAAACTGTAAAATGGTTGTTTCAAGAATAATTTGTTAATTTTTAACATGTTTTATAATCTTAACAACATTTTGAACATCTAGGACTGAAGAAAAGCTAATACTTATGTAAGCTATAGACATAGTAAAAAATATGTGTAAAAATTTTGTTTTTTTTAAGGCACACTGTATATACAGTCCCTACTCAATTTATTAGACTCACCCCAGAAATATCAGTTTTTTTTTAATTTGAAACACCTTAAATAAAAATATGTTCAAAGTCATACAGAACTGGTGAATGGGTTAAATAACAATTACTTAATAATCATGCTACATAATTAAGTTAAAAATAGTGAAACTTTTGATTGAATTGTGAAAAATTGACAAATGGCAATAGAATGGGGCAAAAGTGTCCAATGACTCGACTTTTTTCAACTTTAGTTTTTTAGCTAAATTAGTGATTGGTGATCAATTTTCGTAAAATTTGCAGTGGTGAGTGTTATTGCTCTACTTTAATGTTAGTTTTTAATTTGTTTAATTTATTTTAAGATAATAATAGAAATATGTTAATTTCTAAAAGATCAATATCTTGGATTGGAATTTTTTCATATGGGTGATTGTAAAGATCTTTCTGTTGAGCAAATCTCTTCTGTAACTAACTGCTCTATTAGACAATATCACATGTTGTGAAAGAGAAATAGCAAAAAAATGTGATGGATATTACTCGTCAGTTCAAAGGTTGGGCCAAAAACCTAAAGAGAAACATCCTGTTACATCGATTTGGAGGAAAGAAAGATTTCAGTCACCTCCAGAGGGCAACGAATTTTAAAGAATTCAGTTGTAAAATACAGAAGAGTCACCCATAGCGATATAAGGAATAAATTGGAAGAAGCTGAGTGTTCAGTATCGGAGTCCACTGCGTACGCCGAACTCTGTACAGTATGGGATTCAAACATCAGAGGCCAGTTAAGGAACCAACTAAACAGTCCACTATCACCATAAATGCTCAAAAAACGCTTAGTTTTGCCAATTTGCATAAAAACTCTCTAAGTCATATAATATTTATGCAAACTGGCCGAAACTAAGCGTTTCTTGAACATCTGTGGTGATGGTTTTGGTTCCTTAACTAGCCTATGCCATTTTAAACCGATACTATACATATTTCGGCGTACAGTGGACTCCGATACTGAACACTCAGCTTCTTCCAATTTATTTCTTATATCGCTATGGGTGACTCTTCTGTATTTTACAACTGAATTCTTTAAAATTCGTTGCCCTCTGGAGGTGACTGAAATCTTTCTGCCATACCAACCCCTCCAAATCGATGTAACAGGATGTTTCTCTTTAGGTTTTTGACCCAACCTTTGAACTGACAAGTAAGCTCCATCACATTTTTTTTTGCTATTTCTCTTGACAACATGTGATATTGTCTAATAGAGCAGTTACAGAAGACATTTGCTCAACAGAAAGATCTTTACAATCACCCATATGAAAAAATTCCAATCCAAGATATTGATCTTTTAGAAATTAACATATTTCTATTAATATCTTAAAATAAATTTAACAAATTAAAAACTAACATTAAAATAGAGCAATATTAACACTCACCACTGCAAATTTTACGAAAATTGATCACCAATCACTAATTTAGCTAAAAAACTAAAGTTAAAAAAAGTCGAGTAATTGAACACTTTTACCCCATTCTATTGCCATCTGTCAATTTTTCACAATTCAATCAAAAGTTTCAATATTTTTATCTTAATTAGGTAGCACGATTATTAAGTAATTGTTATTTAACCCATTCACCAGTTATGTATGACTTTGAACATACTTTTAAGGTGCTTCAAATAAAAAAACTGATATTTCTAGGCTGAGTCTAATAAATTGAGTAGGGACTGTAGTATACTGTAGTATACAGGGTGTTTCAAAAAGGTATGTCATAAATTAAATCACGCATTCCGGGGACAAAAATAAATTGATTGAATCCAACTTACCTTAGTACAAAAGTGTACACAAAAAAAGTTGTAGCCCTTTGAAGTTACAAAATTAAAATCGATTTTTTTTCATATATCGAAATCTCAGAGATTTTTCATTGAAAATGGCCATGTGGCATTCTTATGGCAGCAACATCTTAAAAAAAATTGAAAGTGAAATTTGTGCACCCCATAAAAATTTTATCGGGGTTTTGCTCCCTTAAACCCCCTCAAACTTTTGTGTACGTTCCAATTAAATTATTATTGTAGCACCATTAGTTAAACACAATGTTTTTAAAACTTTTTTGCCTCTTAGTACTCTTTCGATAAACCAGTAATTATCGAGATATTTTGAATATTGGTCGAATCCACCACATATTTGTATATGGTTAAGTACCTATGATATACCTGTTAATAATCTGAAAATTTATTTATAATTTACATTTTTAGGTATATTTTGAAGAAGAAGCCACATCTCGATAAAAGGTGACTTATCAAAAAAAGACTAAGAGGGCTAAGAGGCAAAAAAGTTTTAAAAACACTGTGTTTACCTAATGGTACCACAATAATAGTTTAATTGGAATGTACACGAACATTTGGGGGTTTAAAGGAACAAAACCCCCATAGAATTTTTATGTAAACATATTAAAAAAGAAGCCGCATCTCGATAAAAATTGGCTTATCGAAAAAATACTAAGAGGCAAAAAGTTTTAAAAACGTTGTGTTTAACTAATGGTATCTACCACAATAATAAATTAATTGGAACGTACATAAAAGTTTGGGGGGTTTGAGAGAACAAAACCCCCATAAAATTTTTATGGGGTGGACAAATTTCACTATAATTTTGTTTTAAGATGTTCCTGCCATAAGAATCATACATGTCCATTTTCAATAAAAAATCTCCAATAATTTTCGATATATTGAAAAAAATCGATTTTCATTTTGTAACTTCAAAGGGCTGTAACTTTTTTTGTGTACACTTTTGTACTAAGGTAAGTTGGATTCAATCAATTTTATCCCAAAAATCTTATCTTTCGGCGTAAAGGTGTTTGTGAATTCTTACTGATTGTAATATCATGTTGAATATCAATTGTGGTTTATCTTATTAATAAATGATCGATTTTTTATGTCATTGTAATAATTTATCATTCATAACAAGCAGATATCTGTATATTCAAGCGGCTCTTTCTCGTACTACGTACCAGGTGGACCATATAAGATATCGGAATTCCCTTTATGCCAAATAACAGTTTATCCAGGCGGGATCTGGTGAAAAGCAAACCATAATGAACATTTTCCACTGAAAACAATGGGAACCTTCTCTGGTAACACCTCCGAGGCTTCTACAATTTACAAGCCATAACAAGCCTCGGAGGTGTAACCAGAGAAGGTTCCCATTATTTTCAGTCTGGTAGGATGTAGAATAACATTTTTGGATATTGTTTTATGTGCTATTAGGTTGAAAACTTTTGATAGCAGTTGCCGCTAGGGCATCCCTGCCATTTCGTTCGTTGCAATCCGTGACTGTACGCCGGGATTTGTCCTAGTTGGGTCACAGAGAGCAATATGTGCCTCCTGATGAGAGACGAATAAGTTTCGAAACCGGTAGAGGTGCTTGCTGCACTCTCTGATTGAACTGGCAATTGAACTGGAATGATGATGCGGCTGTAGTTTCGTGTTGCAACGAAACTACAAAAAAAAAATCAAAATAATTGGTAAATAAATAAAAAAATGTAAAAATGAAGGTGTACAGGGTTATTCACTATATTTTGACCCCCCTGTAAACTGCTTTATTTACAGAATTAGAAAAAAAATGTAAAATGCAAAGTTATTCGATTTTTAAATTATGATTTTTTGGCATATACATCGTACTAATGACATCATCCATCTAGGCGTGATAACGTAATCGACTATTTTTTTAAATGAGAATAGGGGTCGTGTGCTAGCTCATTTGAAAGGTTATTCAATTCCCCATTCAGTAATAAAAACATTAACATGATTATTTGTACAGGGTGCCCAAAAAAAATTTTAATTAATTAATTGACACAAAAAAGAAGAATGTATGTAATTTATTTAATTCAAAATTCATTCTACTGCTGTCAGAAAACAGAAATAAATGTTTATTAAACAAATAAACATTACTTTTCACTTAAATTCAATGTTCAAGCTGCTACCCATCTGCCTCTTGGCAGTTTGAACATTGAATTTAAGCGAAAAGCAATGTTTATTTGTGCAATAAACTTTTATTTCTGTTTTCTAACAGCAGTAGAAGATATTTTGAATTAAATAAATTACATACATTCTTCTTTTTGTGTCAATTAATTTAATTAAAAATATTTTTTTTTGACACACTGTATAAATAATTATCTTAATGTTTATATTACCTACTGAATAGAGAATTTAATAATCTTTCAAATGAGCTATCACACGACCCCCCACTACCATTCAAAAAATCATCGATTACGTGATCACGCCCAGATGTATGACGTCACTAGTATGATATATATGTTAAAAAATCATAATTTAAAAATCAAATAACTTTTGTATTTTACATTTTTTTCTAGTTCTGTAAATAAGGCAGTTTACAGAGGGGTCAAAATATAGTGAATGACCCTGTACATGCAGGTGACCGTAGCTGTACATCCTGAAGTGATTCCAGCGAAAAAATAGACTCATATGGAAATTGTCCAATAATTCAAAACAGTTCCCGCCTGGACTATAATAGTATATAGTCCTGTCGCCAGGGGGGGTACAACGGCCTCCTTAATTCAGATGGACTTACCCAAGTTTTTTTATGTATTTTGACCCGTAGAACACGAATTTTTTGGGTAACATTTGATCCGGATGTCGATAAGATTGTTATAAACAAAGAAAGGAATTACATACCAGCGATTTTTCGCAAAACAAGATATTTTTTTGTATTTTTTGGGTGATTCTCAGCAAAAAATGGTCTTACAAGTTTTTTCGTAGGACGCGTAGTTTTCGAGATATACGCGGTTAAACTTTCAAAAAATCGAAAAACTGCAATTTTTGAACCGGAATAACTTTTGATTAAAAAATAAAACAGCAATTCTGATTACTTCATTTGAAAGTTCAAGTCAAATTCTATCGGCTTTGATCGTTTGCATTGCTAAAAAATAAGTTCTTAGTTAAATAAAGGTATAAACACATAGTGTTTCCCGGGCCCAATGCATGCGTTTTAATGGACGTAATGTACGTAGAAATTCTGTATGCGCGCCTACTCGTTCGATTTCAAATTAGAAATGCATTGAAAACATCATTCAATCACTATGTGTTGATAGCTTTGTTTAAGGCTATGGGTACATAATTCGCAAATATTTTACGTGTATCCCTACTTTTTCTGTCTTTACACGGCAAATTACGTGTAGTAAAATTCACACTGGTGTGGATATGTAAACATTACTAGAATGTCATTCTACTTGAAAATGTCATAATTAATTTAAAGAGATGGCTTTTGAATGTTCTTGGATAACTGTTATTTTTATAATTGCAAATTATTAATTCAGTTAATAAATGTGATAATTTTTTCACTAACTATGTTTTCAGTGATTGTAATAATTTATTTGTACAACAAAAACTAATAATCAATCGAGAAAAGAGGAAAAGTGTTAAAGTGATTTTTTAATAATATGTTGTTATTTTGGAACGCTTACAATTTTGAACATCTCTAACAACAAAATACTTGGATCACAGGATATATCTGATGTATTCTCTGCTTGGATCTTTCACAAATAATACACAATAAATAACTTTTTATTAAGTTCACGTCTTAAATCAATTATTTATCAAATACACTATATATCAATAATATTTAATCAATTTCTCAAAATATTCCCGATGCAATGTCAAATATTTAAAATTGTCACTGATTGTCAGTGTCTGACTGACAATATATGCTGACAATATTATATTCGGTTGAGTGCGTTGTAAGACAAAGACAGATTTGGAAAATATTACCACGGCATTGTGTTCATTTTTTTCAAATCCTGAAAAAACCAATAAATATTTTTGAAAAATTTAAACGCAGAATGAAAGACTAAATTATTACCGAGGGCCGAAAGTCCCTTAGAATAAATAAAAAGTTTATTTTGAATGAGATATTTGAATTTAAAAATCACACTAAATTTTCTCTTAGTTTTTTCACCCCTGTAACTTATTAAAATAAACATTGTAGAAGTTCTCAGGGACTTTCGGCCCTCGCTAATAACGTAATCTTTCATTCTGCGTTTAAATTTTTCCAAAATACTTATTAGTTTTCTCAGGATTTGAAAAAAATGAATCCCCATTTGAATAGCATTGCAGCCGAAAACACGTTCCGATCCTCTTAACACTAAAAAAATTATTTTCTAGCAATGAAAATAATCAAAACCGATAGAATTTTACTTGAACTTTCAAATGCGGTAAGCAGAATTGCTATTTTATTTTTCAATCGAAAGTTATTCGGGTTCAAAAATTGCAATTTTTCGATTTTTTGAAAGTTCAACCCCGTTTATGTCGAAAACTATGCATCCTACCAAAAAACTTGTAAAATATTTTTTTGCTTAGAATGACCCAAAGAATACAAAAACATGTTTTGTTTTGCGAAAAATCGCTGTTATGTGATTCCTTAAGTTCTTTGTTTATAACAATCTTATCGACATCCGGATCGACTGTTACCCAAAAAATTCGTGTTCTACGGGTCAAAATACATAAAGAAAACTTGGGTAAGTCCATCTGAATTAAGGAGGCCGTTGTACCCCTACTGGCGACAGGACTAATATGTATTATGCAACGAGCATTTAATTATGGTCATTATGAAGCGAGAATGAGGGATACGAAACGAGCCGCCTAGCGGCGAGTAGAGTACGAGCTTCATAATGATAATTTAATGCAAGTTGTATACACGATTTTTTTTTATGATCATTCACATCAAAATATATATTCAAATTTATTAATTTTGTAACGTTGACAAATTAAGTAGTTTGTCAGTTTGTTTACATATTGAGAACTGTCAAAGCGTATGTATTAGACTCGCCATTTGTCAATGCGCGTGTGCCACCTTCATCGCGAATGCCATATCGCGATTCTATTGGTTAAAAATCTGTATCGTAATCAAAAACTGTATCATAATGAAGTTCATTATGATACAGGTAGTGAAATCGTAATTGATATATACATATTAAAGTATGAGAATAGAAAAATAGTTATTAAGGTACCAAGGGTATTATAAGGATAATAACGCTTGAGGTCAATGGTGTATATACCGAGGGCCTTTGGCCCGAGGGATATACGTTGACCGAAAGCGTTATTATCTATAATACCCGTGGTGCCTTCAACGTTTAATGTCCGACTAAATTATTCTTTATATGCAAAAAATTTGAATGAATTTTGAATTAATTAGTTTTCAAATAAGTACATTTACCAGCAATAGTCAGAACGTAATTGTGGTAACCATAGTTTTACTTAGGTTGTTATTTGTCAACTTGACAGTATTTAACTAGTTATTTAAATTTAATGCCCTAGGGCGATATTTTTCAAAATAACGCCCTAGGGCATTATATACTTCAATGACTCCGAAACCATGTCATTATTTGTCAAATAATATATACCAGTCGGACATATAGTTATAAATATTAAACATAATATCAATGCATCAGAAATCAAAACTAAAAATTTTGAAATGCTGTGACAGTGTACTTGTTTAGTGTCATAATTTGTATTTTACATACTTTTACGTCATTAAACATCAAATATTTTTCAACAAATATTTCATATTGATTCCAGCTGGTTTATCAAATAGAGATCGTAAATATCGATAAAGAGAATATATTGCTCGCATAAATGTAAAAAACGAGAGATGTTTCATTTTATTAAACTCATTTTTTGTAATGTGTATTACATACACCAGTTGTTTGGAAACATATTAATACCATAACTTACGCGTTGCAAAAATTGGATGTCAGCTTAAAAAAACAAACGTTTATACAGGCTGCTTTTACATCTCGATGAGTTATAATCTGATAATTGTGATCAAAAGGCCGAATAATAAGTAAGATATAGTAGAGTAGTAGTAAAAAATAATGATTATTTTAATAAATAAAGAAATAATGAATATCGATTTTAACTAAAATTCTTTATGAATTCTTGATCCTACTTGTTTTTCAAAATAATCATAAACCAAAGAATATCCTAAGGCTCCTAAAACTAATCTTAACCAGAAGATATATAAAATCTGATCAGTCATGTGGAAAGTAGTACAAAGCAAATACAAATATTATAGCGATAAAATAGTGACCAAGATTTGTAATTAATTGGTATAAGAAATGCCATAATAAAGACTGCAAACTCTGATAGATAAATAAATAATTATCTTGTGAATTAATCTCTCAATTGTATAAAAAGTAAATGCGGTTTTCAGTGCAATCCGATAAAATCTTCATTTGGCCTGGCTGAAGAATGAAACTGACAACGTTTTTATGCAGTTAAAAAACTTGTGTTTATTGGTTATGCTGTTATGATTGCACTATTCATGAACATGCATATTTAACAAGAGTTTTAAGGGCCTTTTCAATGGCTTCTTTCCTAACAGAGAACGGGTTTCTACTCAAATCCGTTCACTTAGACTCGTTACTCAGAGAACTTTCTACTCAAACTTTCCGCATGAGTTAGGAACAATATTTTTTCTACGGCCGTACGTTTGGAAAAAGACCACAATGAATAGAGTTATATCAATTTTTATTTACGAGCAAATACAACATACAACAATATGTAATACAAAAATGTGTGCAAATTTAGTAATTTGGAAAAACAAGAATGCCTTCAATTATTGTTTGGTAATATTAAATGTAAACGAGTAATTCGAGGCATTTTGCAAATGTATCACTGATGCAAGCAGATCCTTGAATTGTTCAATAGATACGTTCTCTGACAAAGTTGTCAAAACCAAAATGACGACGATTCAAAACCATTTTTATTGTCTACTGATTTGACTTTTGAATATTATGTCAAAATAATCCTATTTCAACGAATTATCAGTAGTAATTGCACAAGAGCTCTAAAATTCTATATTAATTTTAGAGTTCGAGTGCAATTTGTTGCAATTATTTCATGAATAAAACTGTCCAAAACCAAAATTTTATTGTAATTTATTTATGTAAGTACAAATTAGTACAATAAAACACACATTTGTTATAAATATTAATTTGACGGTTGAAAGTCATCACTTTTATAATTTTTAAAACATTAATTATTGTCATTAATGTCACTGAATGTATTTTTTCGTAGCAACGAAGGGCATCTGACGTAATATACTTGACAATGGGAAATTATCAAAAATTATTGATTTAATTTAGATTTATAAAATATTTATAAAAATATTTTTCTATTGGTCAGAATCTCCTATGAATGAAAAAATCGCGTTAATTTTATTAAAATATTAACACAATAAGATACATTTGAAATAAATTAGTAAATAATATCTAAATATTAGTTTATTGCATATATTATAAAGTTATATTACAAGATATTCTACCTTCCCGCACTAGTGCGGGAAAGTGCAACTTTCGGAGAGGAAATGCGTTCGGGAAAGTGGCTGTTTTAGCACGGCCGTAGAAAAAGGAATAATCCACCTCTAAAAGATAGGATTATTACAATTAAATACAAGAAGTTTATATGATTGATACTCAACAATAATACTTATTGGTTTTTAATCATTGTTAAATGTTGGTAAGGAGTCTCAGAGGCTGCATGGACTGCTGATATCTATATAGCAATAAAACTCTGAGAAATGCTCACTGGTACCTGACATGAGTCAGGGGTTTGAGAAATCAAACTCAGCTCTGCCAACGAATCCTACTCTCACGTCCTCGAAGATCCATTAATGGGTCGCGTAACTGCTGGGGGCATGGCGTACAATGGATGTGCGTTATGCTGCAGACGAGGGAGGGTGAAGAGCGAGTATCCAGCGCTCAAAATCTGGATTACATCAGCTAAGGGTAGAAGACCCCGACAGAAATTCTTCCTGGTTCTCCAGGTTGGGGATTGTGACAATGGGCCTGCTCCTCATTTCACGTAAAAACGATAAAATGCAAAAAAGCCTAATGGTTGCCTCGGAAGTAAGGACGGACAAAATGGAAAAAGACAACGGCGTAGAAAAAGGATGATGAATTTTGGAACTATCAATACGCAAGGTTGCAGAGGAAAACTAACAGAAATAATACACGAAATTGATAAACACAAGTTAGAAATAGTGTCATTAACTGAAACAAAGAAGAAAGGAAGCGGTATCGAAATAATTGGCAGTTACCTTCATCTTTATAGTGGCGTCACAAAAGATAAACATGCAAGTAGAGGTGTATCGGTATTAATTAAAAAGACATTAAAGAATAAAATAACAGATTGGGATGCAATAAATGAAAATATCATACGAGTAAACATAAACATCTTGCATCATAAACTCACTGTTTTTGCAGTATACGGTGTGTCAAATGATAGTGTCGTCAGTGAAAAAGAAATGTTCTTTCAAACGTTACATCAAGAGATATCGAAAATTGGTGACACTAGAGAAATAATTATATTAGGAGACATCAATAGTCGAACGGGAAAAATGGAAAACAACAACATAATAGGACCTTTTGGTGAAGAAATAGTCAACGACAATGGCGAAAGACTTATAGACTTATGCGACCAACTTCAGTTAAGAATTAACAACGGCAATTTTAACCACAAAGAGGTACATAAGTATACATGGACACAGCCGACAAGAAATTTAAGATCAATAATTGACTACGCAATACTAAAACAACAAACCTTATTGAAAGTTGAAGATATACGAGTATGCAGAGGAATATGTAACATATCAGATCATCATTTCCTAAGAGCTAAAATATTCTTCCCGATAAGACACACAATAACGAAGACGAAAACAATCCTGGATGCAGACAAAAATACTTCAAATATAACAGACGAGAAATATAACTTAGAGAGCCTATTACATGAAAGTGTTAAATATCTCTATCAAACGAGACTCGACAATTACATACTAAGCCCGAATAATCTAACAACAGAAGAGGTTTATAATAATATAGTATACAGCATAAAAGCAGCTGCAAAGGAAGCCCTTGGTATCAGAGAAATTAAAAAAAGTAACAAATACTGGTGGAATTCAGAGACAGAGAGACTAGTCAAGGAAAAAAGATACTATACCAAAAATGGCTTAACACAAAAAATGAAGAAGACTACAACAGATATAGAGAAAAGAAAAGAGAATCAAGACATAAAATCATTCAAAGTAAGAGAGAGACCTGGGATCGAAAGTGCCAAGAAATCAAAGCACACATAGGAGGACGAAAATGCAGTGAATCATGGAAATTTCTGAACAAGATCAAGAATAACGAAACACGCAACGACAAACTACAATTAATACCAACAGATAAATGGGTTTAACATTACATATAAGGACTTATTAACTGAACAAAGACCCGAATACTCACAACCAACAGAGACGGAAATACAAATTGTAGGGGAAGAAATAAACATAAACAGTGTAGCAGTTAAAAATACAATTAAACAACTAAAAAATGGAAGATCTCCTGGTCCAGGTGGGATCAATGCCGAACTACTGAAAAATGGAACTAAAAAATTTTTCGAATCTCTGGCATATGTATTTACAAAGTACATCAATGGCGAAAATGTACCCAGTGACTGGAAAATAGCTTATATATCATCGATTCATAAAAAGGGCAATAAACTAAAATGTAGCAATTATCGCGGAATATCAGTAACAAATACAATAAGCAGGGTATATACAAAAATTTTAAGAGAACTGATTGAACAAGAATACTCAGGATACGAAGAAGAACAATGCGGGTTTAGAGCTGGAAGGTCCTGTACGGATAATGTATTTTCGTTAAAACAAATCATCGAAAAAAATTGGAACGGAATAGGCCAATACACCTAGTTTTTATAGATTTGCAAAAAGCATATGACAACATACCGATACCGAAACTATGGGAAATACTGCAAAACTCCAACATTAACTTTACTCTCATAAAAGCTGTCCAAAATTTATACAGTGACATGAAATCTGCAGTAAAATTAGGAAACAAAATAACAGATTTGTTTACAGTCAACAAAGGTCTACGACAAGGATGTTGCATATCACCAAGTCTGTTTAAGATTTATGTCGCCAAAGCCCTTACAATATGGAAACGAAAATGCAGTGGAATGGGCATCCAAATCGACGACAACACCTGCATGTACACCCTTCAGTTTGCAGACGATCAGGTAATATGTGCAAACGATAAAGAAGATTTGGAATATATGACTCGCAAATTGAAGGAAGAATACGAAAAATGGGGATTGCAGATGAATGTAAAAAAAACACAATATTTATGCCTAGGTGAGGATTCAACTGATATGATATTGGACAATGATCATAAAATAAGTATTTGATAAATATAAGTATTTGGGCATTAATTTCAACAAGGAAGGTACTGACTAGGGCTTCCAATCCCGGAATACCGAGATCTCGGTATTGCGGGATCCCGCGTCATTTTCCAATCCCGCATGATGCGGGATTACAGGCGCGGGATTTGCGGGACTGTAAAAAGCGTACATTCGACCTCTCGCCAGAGCTATCGGCCCGTGACTTTTGTGAGTTTTGATGCTTTAGTAAATCTAAAAATATCTTGAAGCCGATAAAACTTGCTGCCGAACTTCTTTGCCGTCAAGATACCAATCTCATTACTGCTGAAGCTACGCTCAAATTTATTGTTAAGAAACTGGAAGATAATCATTCAACGTTAGCTTCAGAATTATTAGCTTTGTCTTTGCGCCGACGTATTTTACAACAACGTAGAAATGTGACTGCACTACTGATTTATCACGCGTCGTGTGACGAAGAGGCTAAGAGCAATGATGACGAAGAGGCTGATCAAGTAAGAAACGTCAATGTAGAGGTTCTGTCATGGGGTTCCGATCTTGGTCTTACATTGCAAAAGGAGTTAGAGTTAACTTTATTATCAGCGTGTAATGTAACCATATCGAGCTAATACTTTTAAGTCCATTATAAAAAAAGAAATTACTCTATGAATCCGGAGGGTCAATGGGAAAATATCTTACATTTATATAAAGCCTTAAAAGGAACACCGCCGACAAGTGTGGAAGACGAAAGGAAATTTTGTGCTGCCGGCTATATTGCCTCTAAAATAAGCAGTAAATTGGCAGACGACAGTTTAGATGTTTTTCCTTCGCAAGCATTTTCATTTGAAAGCTTTAGCTAAATAATAGTAACCTAAAGCTAAGTAATATATTAACTAAATAAGTAAAGTAAACTATGTCAATTTTTAGTTGAAAATGTGTTTTTTGTTGATTTTTAATAATTGGTGTATTTTTTGAAGAAGATAGATTTTTTGTTTTTTCAATATTTGTTACTGTTTTTTTGTGAAGAATAAACGGTGTAATTTGATTGATACTATATATTACTTAATAGTAATAAATGTGGAGTTAGTTGATTAATTCATTGTTCTATTTGTCTTAAATAAATATGACTATTTTCAATATGCGGGATCTCGCAAATACCGAGATCCCGCGGGATTGAAAATTCGTAGTCCCGCAAATACCGAGATTGAACTTACGCTGCGGGATTGGAAGCCCTAGTACTGACGATGCAGAAATTAAGAGCAGAATAAATAAAGCAAGAACGATAATTAAATCATTGAACGGAGTTTTGTGGAGTACCGAGATAGGGAAACAAAGAAAAATGCGAATATACAACACCATGATTAAGAGCACATTGGTATACGGATCCGAAACATGGAGAATAAAGGAACACCAAAAACGAAAAATAGAAGCTACTGAGATGGACGCCCTAAGAAGAGCAAGTAGAACATCGAGATTGGACCGGGTTAGAAATGAGGAAGTAAAGCGAAGAATGAATTTACAGGAAACGGTTGTAGAATGCATTGAGAAGAAACAATTAACGTGGTACGGACATGTTCAGAAAATGGGGGAGGAAAGACTGTCAAAGAAAATTATGAAATGGATACCTACAGAAAACAGAAAAAGAGGAAGGCCAAGAACGACATGGATACAGGGAGTAAGACGATCAATGAGTGTACGAGGATTAGAAGATGAAAACTGCAATGATAGAAGATATTGGCAACAAGGCATCGGACAACGTCGGAGGACGTTTTGAACCCGAATTTATATATATATATATATATATATATATATATATATATATATATATATAATAATTGTATAGATTTTTTACCAAAATATTGAATATTTAGCAAAATATTTTATTCATTCGAAAAGAAGCCATTAAATGTACAATGTACATACATGTCACTTTTAGTCGGGATTATCATTATATGTAGTTAATTTGCTAATCTCCAATTGTAATAAACTTCGATAAAAGGATCAATATTTTAAATATTTTTTACCGATTTTAAGTACGAATGAAATCATCTTCAATTATAGCTTGTAAATGAAACAATGTTAATTTTTTTCGCCTGAAAAACCAATCCCGGTGTTGAACAACTCCCCAAGTAATCATTCATTTTAATACGCTTTTTTCAAACCCAAATAGGTTCGTGATTGATTTATGTCATAAAGCGTTTATTATTAGACTTGGGGCGAATCGTACTTTTTAATGATTTGATTCCCCAGTATTGATTCCATACAAATACAGGATTGATAATTACCAAATTCTGCTTACACTACTGCTAAATTATATCTTATAAAAACAATAAATTTTACAATGTATTAGTTGTACGAAATCTATGACAGATTTCGTACAACTAAAAAAATGTGCCAAGTGCCATACGATAAATAAAATAAATACCCTAAAAAACCAACACCAAAGGTTGTTCTAATTATCGAATTATTGCCCTGATGACTCATACTCAATAAAAGTTTTTCTGAGAGTTATAACAAAATATTTGTTAAAATGGAGTCTTAAACAAGTTATAATCAGTAAGGCTTAGAAGAGGCACATATGTACTCGTATATAGATACCAAGCTTGATATGAATCAAGATCTATAAATGTGTGCTTTGAGAAATAATTGGGTAAGGTTTAACATCAAAAACTTTTGGAGATACTTATTTCTAAGAGCCTCAGTCGGGATATTAGAATTATAATAAATTTTATATTTCAAAAGGTAGGTTAATATTTAACATTCTACAATTTAAATAAAAAATTAGCGACAACATCGACAGTTTGAATTCATCAGTTAAAAGTTATGAATTATTTATGTATTTATTCAAAATACCGTGAAGATTTGCAGATGTTCTAATCTCAGATAGGCATGTAATCAAGAAAAAGAGATTACGAATTTTTCAAAGCTCCTTATCCTGAAATTAACTTAAAACTAACGAGATGAAAAGATCAAATTTTAAATCCAGCAAACTCTCAAAGAACACACTTTCAATCATCTTTCAGATATTATCTAATCTTATAAAAGCTAGGACGACAAGTCGTGGAGTTTGTCCAAGACACTTCCCGGATACCTTCTTTTATTATTTATATTTTAAACAAATTATATAGGGCTTACGTTATATTAAAATAATATTTTTAAAATTGAATAAAGGAATTTCATTATGTATTTATTCATCAGATTTTAAACAAATTACGTTATATTAATATTTAGTTTGACTTTCGCGGTTCTGTCAAAATAAACAAGGTACATATTCTTTAGTAATACGTTAGCAGGTGGCGTTAGGAGTTTATTGAATTATTTAAAATTATTAATCAAAAATAAATATCATTTGATTTTCAATCTAAATATTATGAATTATCAATTTGAATATTATATAAAATCAATGTTTAAAAATAAAATTTAAGTATAGTTTTAAAGGAATTTATTAATAGCTAACGTTAAATAGGTTGGTAAAAAAATATTGCTTTTATATTTTTACTATTTCATTAGTAATTGAAATTTTTGCAAAATTGACAAAAATGTATGTTACTTTTAGGCTATTGATTATGTTCAAAATAAGAGAGCTAAAAGGAACTACAACGTTAACGGGATTTTATTATCTCATATGGTCAATATACCTCTAAATTTGAAAAAACCGCTGAGTGCTACCATTTAAGCGGGTGCGTTTTTGAGAAAGGGGTGAATTAGTCCCTAGGCATAGGGTGAATTAGGGTGAGTTCTATGCACTTTTGGTACAAACACGTCTACAGGAAAATTGTTCCAGGTTAAATTTACTATCGAAATTTCGCATTTTAAAGTCAAAAATATCTTTTTTACAAAAATGTTTTCAAAAGAAAAGCAAGAAAAAAACACGAAAGAAAGCAATTTTGTTTTTGGCCCATAACTTTTTTCCACAGGGATATAGGGATAGGCATTGCTTCAGAAAAAAATATTTTCCATCCTTCCTCTTTAAAATGAAGTTTGGTAAAAGTCTCTAGGATTTATAATTTCCGAAATAGGATTTTTCAAAGTTCGCCATTCACAGCATTTTTGGGCAATTTTCCCCATTATTTTGCAAACATTGTTCTGTAACTTTTTTCTACGAATTCCTAGGTATATGCGATGGTACATTTAGTAGAAAGAGAAGTCAATTACCTTTAAAATGGTCTGCTGCATACGGTTATACGGCTCTTTTTAAGCAAGTTATGTATTTTCAAGATTTTATATGTACTTTTAATGATTATTTTTTAAATTTCTCATTATGACTTCTTTTCTTGTATCATCATTCTCTTTGCCTTATCCCTATGCGAGGTCGGCTTCCCTAATTGCATTTCTCCACACAATTCTATCTTGGGTCATTTCAATGTTAATCCCCTTTACCAACATGTCCTGCCTTATCGTCTCCCCCCAGGTCTTCTTTGGTCTTCCTCTCCTACTCCTTCCAGGAATCTGCACTTCAGCTATTCTTCGTATTGGGTGATTAACGTCTCGACGTTGAACATGACCAAACCATCTTAACCTATGTTCTCTCATTTTGGCATCAATTGGTGCCACACCTAGACTTCCCCTAATATACTAATTTCTAATTTTATCCTTCTTTGTCACTCCACTCATCCATCTAAGCATTCTCATTTCCGCCACATGCATTCGTTGTTCCTCTTTCTTTTTCACTGCCCAACAGTCAGTTCCGTACATCATAGCCGGTCTTATGGCTGTTTTATAGAATTTTCCCTTCAGCTTCATTGGAATTTTTCTGTCACACAACACACCACTCGCTTCTGTCCACTTCATCCATCCAGCCCTAATTCTACTGCATGCATCTCCATCTATTTCTCCATTACTCTGTAATACCGATCCCAGGTACTTAAAACTATTGCTTTTTACAATCAGTTCACCATCCAAAGATACCATTTTATTTGCAGTAACTCCATCTTTAAATGAACATTCCAAATACTCTGTTTTTCTCCTAGCAAGTTTTAAACCTTTTTCCTCCAGAGCTTGGCTCCACTGTTCCAGTTTTTGTTCTAAGTCTCTTTCACTATTTCATACTAACACGACATCATCAGCATACATTAAGCACCATAGAATGTTACTCTGTAGTTTCGCTGTTACCTGGTGCAAAACTAATGAGAATAAATACGGACTAAGCACAGAGCCTTGGTGCAATCCTACTTTCACATGAAATTTATCAGTCTCTCCCACACCCGTCCTAACACTAGTCGTTACTCCCTCATACATATCCCTCACAATCTTTACATATTCACTAGGGACTCCTTTCTTATTGAGTGCCCACCACAGAATCTCTCGAGGAACTGTATCATATGCTTTCTCAAGATCAATGAATACAATATGAGCGTTTCTTTCTTTACTCCTGTATTTTTCCATCAACTGCCTTATAATGAAAATTGCATCAGTTGTTGATCTGCCCTGCATAAAGCCAAATTGATTCTCGGATATTTCGGTCTCTTCACGTATCCGTCTATCAATTACTCTTTCCCATATTTTCATGGTGTGGCTAAGCTGTTTTATAGCCCTGTAGTTTGTACATTGTTGTATATCTCCCTTGTTTTTGTAAACAGGTACCAGTATACTGCTTCTCCATTCGTCTGGCATTTGTCCAACTTCCATAATTCTATTAAATAGGCCTGCTAGCCACCTTGTTCCTGTCCCTCCCAATGCTCTCCATACTTTCCCAGGAATATCATCTGGTCCTACCGATTTTCCTTTCTTTATTTTTTGAAGCGCTTGAGCCACTTCCTCGTTTGTTATTTTGGTGACCATTGCTGCTACTGTCTCCGTTGACTCTACAGGCTGTCTGTCAAATTCTTCATTTAATAAGCTGTCAAAGTATTTTCTCCATCTCTTTTTGACATACCTTTCGTGAACTAGTATTTTATTATTTTCATCTCGGATACATCTAATCTGATTAAAATCTTTTGCTTTCTTTGCTCTCTGTTTGGCTATTTTATATATCTTCGTTTCGCCTTCCCTGGTATCAAGTTGATCGTATAGGTTTGAATACGTTTCTGCTTTGGCTTTTGCTACTGCTACTTTCGCTTCCTTTTTCGCCACCATATAGTTTTGAAGATCTGTGTCGGATCTGGTTTCTTGCCACTTTTTATATAATTTTCTCTTCTCTTTTATTTTTCCTGACGTTTTCCCAAGTATGTATTTCAATAGCAGTCTCTCTAATACTACTGGCCATTTTTCTCCAAATTGTATTAGGGTTTCCTTTCATGTTCCAACATATTTTTTCTACTATTCTTCTCCTGAATAGACCTTCTGTCTCATCTTTTAGCATCCACCACTTGATTTTTTGTGGTCCTCTCCGATATTTTTGTTTAGTTTCGTTTTTTACTTCGATGTTCAGAACAAGCAGCTTATGTTGTTGGCTTACAGTCTCACTAACTATTACCTTGCAGTCCTTGCATTCACGTATGTCTTCTTTCCTTATCACGAAGTAGTCTCGTCTTTTTTCTTGTATATTTAAGTATATAAATTGGGGAATAAAAAAAGCTTATTTTCTTTACTTTAAAATGGTGTATTGCAAAAAATTCTAGGACTATTTTTAAACAAGATATCCGTATGATATCCAAGTGTAACCGTAATTTGAGAAAAATTTAAACTTTTTTAAAAATTTTTCAATTAGAAGAATATAATTGCATATTGTAACATAATTTTTAATTCCAAATAACTTTTCTTAATAACACTTTTCGATATTGTGAAATATAAAGGTACTTTACTCTTAAGCGAAATTCTTATTTTTTAACATACCTCGTACACTATTGATAAAATTTTATATCTGATGATTGCATATTAGGTTTTAGACTATGCAAAGCATTTAATAAAGAATTTTTTTTTCATAAAGTTAATAATAAAAAAGTTTTCCATATGTAGTGGGACCTATTGCATGTCGTGTATATGTCACATTTTGAAAAAGCATATCTTGTTTAAAAATAGTCATAGAATTGTTTACAATGCACCATTTTTTTCTGCAAAGCTGAAGAAACAATCTGTCGTATAAGACTTACTAAATTAAATTTGACCTTTAATTTATTTAAATAATTGTAAATCAAAATTGAAAAACAAATTTCCAAAAAAATATTATTTGCAATATAAATAATCACTATAAAACATTTTGTTTTGCAGAATAAGTTGCGCTATAGTAACAGTATAAACCGAAAAAAAAAATTGGTTGATAAATATTGAGTAGTTTATGAGATATTTAATTTATTTATAAAAAATTACCATTTTTTCAATTGCAAAAATGCGGTTGTTGCCGATAGAGTATACAAGTTTTTAAGATATAATTTCTTTTGCGTTTATGTATATATTCTATAAATATATCGACAAATCAAAATTTCAATTAAATACCCCTCTAAAATGGCGTTTGAAAATTGGTGTAATTTGTTTAAAACTTGTTTTTTTAATAAAATCGCAGGGATTGAAAATTTTGAAATTATTTTTTGATATTCGTGTTCCTGGTAGTTTTTGACATATCCACAAAAGAAAACAATTTTTCTAGAACCATTTTTTGCTGAAATAGCTTTTTAAGTTTAAAAATTCATAATTTGTTTATTTATCAATATCAACATTTAAAAGTGCGTAAGTACATCTATTAACCCTACTACTTAACAATTCCATTTATACACATAATAAAAATTGTAGAATATTTTGAAAAATGATGATTTTCATAGCACCTTAAATGAAAACTTTTTGCCTGAAAATTGGCGGAGGAGTAGTTTGCATGATGTCCCTTAATAATGGGCCAATTTCAATGTTTTTTTTTTAATTTGGGGCAGCATATAAAAATAATAACATATGCATGACCCTTTTTGCAATAAATATTCATTAATTTGTTATAAACAATTTTTTTCAGAAATTTTTTTCTGTAGTACCTATTGGGATAATTAAAAGTTGGCACCAAAGATAACCACAAGACAGTATTAAAACAAATTTTTATTTTAAAAATTTAACAAAATAGTAAAATTTTGTTAAAGAAACGTAAAAACTTTTTTCTTTGTACAAATCATTGGCAAAATCTCGCAAAGTTAATGTGAATATAAAAGAAAATATATAAAAAAATGGAGGGCAACCTGTATATAAATATATGTATACAGCGTGTCTACTTGAGTTGGAAACATATGGGAAACTTTTTTATTATTAATTTTACGAAAAAAAGTTATTCTTTATAAAAAGTTCTGCATGCCCCAAAACCTAAGATTCAATCATCAGATATCAAATTTTCTGAATATTATACGAGGTATGTCAAAAAATATGAACTTCGTTCAAGAGTAAAGTACCTTTATTTCTCTCAATATCGAAAATGCTTATTCTGAAAAGTTGTTTGGAAATAAAAACTAAGCTCAAATATGCAATTACATGCTTCTAATTAGAAAAAAATATTTTCCAAATTTTTCTCAAATTTATTGATACTAACTTCGTTTTGATTCATTACACATACGATAACTCTTTTATTATTACTTTTACGAAAAAAAGGTATTCTTTATGAAAAGCTCTGTAGGTCATAAGGCCGAAGATGCAACCAACAGATATCACATTTTATTAATTTTATACGAGTTATGTCAAAAAATATGAATTTCACTCAAGAGTAAAGTACCTTTATTTTTCACAATATTGAAAACAGTTATTAAAAAAGTTGTTTAGAACTAAAAACTATGTGTCAATATGCAATTACATCCTTCTAATTGAAATACTGTGAAATATAAAGGTGCTATAATATTGAGCGAATTTCATATTTTTTGACACACCTCGTATAAAATTAATAAAAGTTGATATATCATGGTTGTGTCTTAGATTTTAGACCATGCAAAGCTTTTTACGAAGAATAACTTTTTTTCGTAAAATGAATAATAAACGAGTTATCATATTTGTAATAATTAAAAACAATGTTGGGTATCCTTAAATTTGAGAAAAATTTTTTTTTCAATAAGAAGCATGTAATTGCATATTTGATCTTAGTTTTTAATTCCAAACAACTTTTTATCATAAGAATTTTCGATATTGAGAGAAATAAAGGTACTTTACCCTTGACCGAAATTCATATTTTTTTACATACCTCGTATAATATTCAGAAAATTTGATATTTGATGATTGAATCTTAGGTTTTGGGGCATGCAGAACTTTTTATAAAGAATAACTTTTTTTCGTAAAATTAATAATAAAAAAGTTTCCCATATGTTTCCAACTCAAGTAGACACGCTGTATATATTAAGACAACATGTATATAAGAAAATAAAAATTAACAAATATATACACAATTTTTAGTGTACTACCTGTTATAAAGGTTATAAAATTACATCTAAAATACATTTATATTTTAATATTGTACAAAGAAAAAAGTCTTTAACAAATTTTTAATGCTAATTCACTATTATTTTGTTATTTGTTTTTTATAAAAAATCTTTTTTGTCAATTTTTATTTATCACATTTAGAGAAAAAAAATTTGAAAAAAAATTGTTTATAATAAATTGACGAATATTTATTGTAAAAGTGTCATTAGATGTTATTATTTTTATATGCTACCGTAATCTAAAAAAAAACATTGAAATTGGTCCATTATTAACGAAGATATTGCAAAGTACTACTGCACCACTCTTCATGCAAAAAGTTTCATTTAAGGTCGCTACGAAAATTATTATTTTTTAAAATATTCTAAAATTTTAACTCTATGTATAAATGACATTGCTAAGTAGTAGGATTGATAGGTGAACTCACGCACTAAAATGTTAATATTGATAAATAAACAAATTATGAATTTTTAAACTTCGAAAAGCTATCTCGGCAAAAAATGGATCTAGAAAATTTTTCTCCTTGGTAAGTGTGTCAAAAACTACCAGGAACACGAATATCGAAAAATAATTTCAGAATTTTTAATCCCGCCGATGTTATTAAAAAAACAAGTTTAAACAAATTACACCAATTTTTAAACGTCATTTTGGAGGGGTGCTCAATCGAAATTTTGATTTATCAATACTTTTATCGAAAATATACGTAAAAGCAAAAAAAATGTGACCTTAAAAACTTATATAGTCGATCGGCAACAACCGCGTTTTTGCAATTGAAAAAATGGTAATTTTTTATAAACAAATTAAATATCTCATAAACTACTCAATATTTATCAACCAATTTTTTTTTCAGTTTATACTAGTACCATACCGCTACTTTTTCTATAAAACAGAATGTTTTATAGGGCTTATTTATAATGCAAAAAATATTTTTTTGGAAACTTGTTTTTTAATTTTGATTTACAATTATTTTAATAAATTAAGGGTCAAATTTAATTTAGTAAGTTTTGTATAAAAGACTCTTTCTTCACCTTTGCAGAAAAAAATTGTAAAAACCTCAACAAAAACATGAATTACCGCAGCAGTTAAAAAAGTAAATTTTGTGCAAAAATTACCCATTTTTAATTATTTAAACAATGATCCCCTCATATGAATCATATACTTTCTTGAAAATATCCCTTGTATGTTGACCTAAACTTTGATAAAAAATTTATTCCAACCTGTACGGAATTACATTTTGATTCTATTTTATTTTATTGGTCTACAAGGAAAATGGGCCAAAATCGCAGTGAGTGGCGAACTTTAAAAAATCATATTTTCGAAAATATAAATCATAGAGACTTCTACCAAACGTCGTTTTAAAGAGTAAGGACGGAAGTTTTTTTTTCTCTAAAGCAATACCTATACCAATATCCCCTTGGAAAAAAGTTAGGGGCCAAAAAACCAAATTGCTATCTTTTGTGTTTTTTTCTTGTTTTTCTTTTGAATATATTTTTGTAAAAAAATATTTTTGACTTTAAAATGTGATGTTTCGATAGTAAATTTAACCTGGAACAATTTTCCTGTAGATGTGTTTGTACCAAAAGTGCATATAATTCACCCTAATTCGCCCTGTGCCTAGGGACTAATTCATCCCTTTCTCAAAAACGCACCCCTTTAAATGGTAGCATTTCACAGGTTTTTCATATTTAGAGGTCCATTGACTCTATAAAACAATAAAACCCCGTTAACGTTGTAGTTCCTTTCTAAAATATATAATCAATAGCCTATTTATTAAGGTGATACAGTAGCGATCAACAGGTAGCCAAAACGCGTTCCAAGATTGCGGCTGTAATTTTGAATATTTTTTCGAGATATTTGACACATGGTAATATAATATAGAATGGCGGTACAGAGCCCAATTTGAAAAATATATTAATATGTGGAAATTACTCTGTAATTAAATACAATATTAAAAAAAACGAGCCTGTACCGCCATTAAGAAGAACAAAAAAAATACACTTTCTTCAAATACACTTTTTTATCCGATGCCTAGATTTTGTGTCATTTTGGAACTACTAATGAAATAAAAAAATTTAGTAGTTCCAAAATGACACAAAATCTAGGCATCGGATAAAAAAGTTTATTTGAAGAAAGTGTATTTTTTTGTTCTTCTTAATGGCGGTACAGGCTCGTTTTTTTAATATTGTATTTAATTACAGAGTAATTTTTACACATTAACATATTTTTCAAATTGTGCTCTGTACCGCCATTCTTTATTATATTACGAATACGTGTGCCAAATATCTCGAAAAAATATTCAAAATTACAGCCGCAATCTTGGAAAGCGTTTTCGCTACCTGTTGATCGCTACTGTTTCCTCTTAAGAAAAATAATTTAAAGCATTGTTACTTTATTTTATATTTATTTGGTTTACATGCAACACGTTTATTATTTTAAAAATGTAATTTTTAATCCTTTAGAATTTAGAAAGTTTGTTGATCCTAACATTTTGAAAAAATCGGGTGAATTGACTGTAGATGGCAATTGATTGGATCCCACGTCGCATGGCGACGGGTAAAATCACTAGTCGTGTAATAATTATTGTACGATTGTACATATCTTTCTTATAAACTTGTTTTCGCTATCGCTTGCTTTTTTATCATATAGATGTCTTTTGTTGTGAACTCCTCAAATATATACAACTTAAAACTCCTTCAGCCATACTGTGATCTGCCAAGTTATCTTTGAAATATGCCCATGAATTTACCCTCCTCTAATACCGAAATTTATTAGTAATCCAATATGTACTCCTAGCCGAACAAGAAATATTGGTGGCATCACATGTTGCATGTTTGCGTTTTCCCATTTGCACCAGTTGTACACATATGTGTCGTGATTGCGGCGGCAGATGTCCGATGGTTATAGTTGTTATGATTTCCCGGAGAATGGAAAGGAAGTTGTCTGTTCTCTAGTATGACTAAATTGATTTAGATAAGCGACTTCAAACATTCATTGATGGATAAGGCACCCCTTATGTTTTCACTTTAAAATAGTCCAACATAAACATCGAATATATTCTTCCTAGAATGACATGTGCCGATTATTTCTGTTAAATGATGTTTATTTAAAATTAGTAAAGCAACTGTCACGAATAGTCTCAGTCTCATTTATTAGTGTATTAGTTCCAAAGTCGTTTGTAAAAGTGGTAATTTACCGCGTAGAAATGTCACAATCGAAAAATGTATTATTATTCAAACTTTAAAAATGAACGACACCTTTATTCAATTCTACTTTGCTTTTTCTAAAAACTGTTATAAAAAAAACATTATTTTGAAACCGGAATGTGTCATGAACCAGACCATGATCTCTATATCTACCGGGTGGTGAATTGGAAAGCGGGCCATAGGAAACTCAATGTAAAATTCTAAGCTGTTAAATTCCTGCTTCCCTAATTATTTTACATCAAAAGTCATCAGAAACTATTTGTAGAGAATTGAATTCTCTATTGAAAACAACTGTTAATATTGTTCTATGAACAATAATTATTCAAAATTTTGTAAAAATATAATACAATTTTCAGAGTAATACGCCAAAGCTAGGCCACACACAATACAATAATGTGTATAAGATTGCATTTGTTGACAATGAATTTATTATATTAACAATTAGAACTGTCAATTTTTTTAATTATTTTATCATTTTTTGTTTAAAACACAATAAAGTTGATAAGATACCCTTAGTTAAGGAGAAAATATTAATAATAAAGATATTTTCTTCAGTCAATAATGTGCTCACTGTCAGTTAAATAGTAACGTGTGGCCTAACATACCCACACATACCTACTGCGGTAAATACATTATATTTTTCAAAATTTTGGAATGTGTTTAAATCGTAGAACAATTGTAACTTCTGTTTTTAATACAGATTTCAATCCTCTACAAATAACTTCTCATGACTTTTGATGTAACATAATTAGGGAAGCAGGAATTCAACAGTTTAGAATTTTACATTGAGTTTCCTATGGCCCGTTTTCCGATTCACCACCCGGTATATATTTTGCTTATAAAAATGCTGTCCAAACTGACCCTATACTATTAGGACAGTCAATGAGGGTATTTGGCTCCGAATTCCATCCTACTACATCGATTTCCTTGATATTTTCAGAGTAAGTTGGGAATAGCTCAAGAAACAAAGTCTACCCTATGCCGATATGTGCTTTTATCTTGGGGGTGGTTCCCACCACTTCTTGAGGTGAAAAATTATTTGGTTAAAATAGCCACGGAAGAGGTTAGAGAACATAATTTTAAGCAAAAACTGTTAAAATTTTGAGTTATTCGTCGTTGAAAATTGGCCATTTTAATTGGCCATACCTTAAAAACTATAGGTCCGTGAACTTAGCCCGAAAAAGTCGGGAAAAAAAATGTGATCGATGCCATTCGATTGTCCATTGATTGTCCACGTTTGTCCACCATGTTATTTCGTTAGTCCACCCATCAATTTTTTTTTATAAACAAAAATTTTTTAATGTTGTTCTGAAGCTATTTCCTTGTGGCATTTTTATAATTAAATTTTTTATAATATAATTTTCGGGCTAACTTCACAAATCCACAACTCAGACCAACTCGAGACAAACAGCTCCCCACTCCTCAACCTCTTCAGTTGAAGATTAAAAAGGCAAACACATTGTAAACTATATTACTTGAGAAAGGCACACCGCCGAAACAGCTGTAGTCACTTAGATATAATAAATTTTGTGGAAGTATAGAAAACAAACGTTTTCAGTGTTTTATTGTTAGATAAAATGAACTTCCATCAAGTAACGGTCGAATCCATCAATTAAATCCACAAATTTTCGAAAATTTAAAAAAACTCTTGCTATATTGTTTGTCCATCGTTTGTCCATGTTTGTCCACCAATTAATTTTTTTTGTCCACCCACTGATATTTTTAAAATAATTTTTTTTATATATAATATATTGCTTACGGATAATAGGACAGTACCGCCGAAAAAGTACTTCAGACATTAGAATGAATGTTTTTGAGGGAGCAGAATCTCAACTACCCATTTGTCCACACCCTCGCAGCGTTTGTTCAACCCCTTAAAGTGCAAAACAACCCCCTTGAAGACTTTAATTTATTTTTTTTTAATTCTCAACCCGGGCCAAATTCACACGTCCGCTTAAAAACGCATTTAAACGTTATTTCAGGTTCAGAATCCCAACTACCCGTTTGTCCATTCCTTCGCCGCGTTTGTCTAACCCCTTAAAGTGCGAAACGACCCCCTGGAGATTGTAATTCTTTTTTTATTTCTTAATTCGGGCTAACTTCACGTCCGCTTAAATGCGTATTAGCGTATTTAAACGTTAATTCGTGGACAGTGTGTGCCAATTATCTCAGTCAATTCTAAAATCCCTCAAAAAGTAAAGAAGTTTTTGTAATCAACAATATTATTATTAATTTGAACAATTTTTCCTTAAAATGTATAATAAACGTTTTATAAGCCAAAAAAATGATTTCGCACTTTAACAGCCGGTTTCACAAAGTAAAGTTAGTAAGTAAGTAATATGCTTTATTGTCAAAAATTTTTACCAATTTGTGGACAAAGCTTATACAAAATAAAAAAATACAATAAAAAACAAAAAATAATAAAAAACTACAAACAAAACAAAAACAGAAACAGACACCAAGTAAATGGCGTGAGTTATACTACTTAATATAATTTTATAGTTATTAAGTACACATTAAAAAATTAATTATTATTAATTGTGGCTAAGAGATAACCAGAGGTTCCCCCATTACAATATATTGGGGTGACCTCTGGTTATCTCTTAACTTTAATTTGTGAAACCGGCCGTAAGGGGTTGGACAAACGCTGCGACGTGCTGGCCAAACGGGTAGTTGGGATTCTGTCCCCGAATTAACGTTTAAATACGCATTTAAGCGGACGTGAAGTTAGCCCGAATTTAGAATTAAAAAACATAATTACAACTTCCACGGGGGTCGTTTCGCACTTTAAGAGGTTGGACAAACGCTGCGAAGGGGTGGACAAACGGGTAGTTGTGATACTGCCCCCGACTTAACGTTTAAATACGCCTTTAAGCGGACGTGAAGTTAGCCCGAATTGAGAATAAAAAAAAATAATTACAATCTCCACGGGGGTCTTTTTGCAGTTTAAGGGGTTGGACAAACGTTGTGAAGGTGTGGACAAACGTTGTGAAGGTGTGGACAAACGGTTAGTTGGGACGCTGTCCCCGAATTAACGTTTAAATACGCATTTAAGCGGACGTGAAGTTAGCCCGAATTAAGAAATAAAAAAATAATTACAATCTCCAGGGGGGTCGTTTCGCACTTTAAGGGGTTGGACAAACGCTGTGAAGGGGTGGACAAACGTGTAGTTGGGATTCTGCCCCCGAATTAACGTTTAAATACGCATTTAAGCGGACGTGAAGTTAGCCCGAATTAAGAAATAAAAAAAATAATTACAATTAACAAGGGATGGTTTCGCACTTTAAGGGGTTGGACAAACGCTGTGAAGGGTTGGACAAACGGGTAGTTGTGATTCTGCACCCGAATTAACGTTAAAATACGCATTTAAGCGGACGTTTAAAACGTTTTCGGTCAAAACTGACCATCTTCAGTGTGACACGTCCACTGTACAGGTAGTTGATACTAGCTACGTTGGAAGGTCTGAGAATCTTTCACTTACATTGTTAAAATATATAACATTACAAATAATGCGACATTAAGTCGCTGGATTAAGATTTTGATGCAACATGTGGATGTATTTCATCCCTGCTCGAATGAGGCACGTGGTGCTTTGGTAAGAGGCAGCGACCTGCCTCATTCGAGCAGAGATGAAATACATCCACATGTTGTAACAAAATCTAAATCCATCTACTTAATGTCGCATTATTTGTAATGTTATATATTTTAACAATGTAACTGAAAGGTTTTTAGACATTTCAACATAACTAGTTTTAACTACATGTACACTGGACGTTTCACACTGAAGATGGTCAGATTTCGCCGAAAACGTTTTGTGATTTTCCATTATCTATTGGATGATTTTTAAAGGATTTTAATTAATTCATATATCAATATACAACAGACGTCTTTACTTCAATATTACGTTAATTTCTTTCTTTCTTTTACATTTCATATAATTCCTCATTGTATTATATTTTTAACTATTAATCTTGTAAATCGTTACTTTCGAAGTCCTTCCTAATTTTTTTTCTCTTATGATTTGTATAGCTTTCAGATAAAACAGATCTTCAGATTTTTCAAACACAAAAATACAATATACTACAATAACATCATCAATATTAAACCCAAATAGGTACTACACAAATAGGTGCACATTCATATTCATACGTATACTGTATGAATATTTCAAGCACAAGCGGAGATTACAGTCCGTCTAATTTACTTACCGTTGCACGTCATTATCTACGTTAGAGATCTAAGTTGACATTGTTGCCCAATTACAAAAAATTCTTGAATTCATTTTAAATCAAATACGTCACACAATTTTTGCGGAAGTGGATTATACAGCAAAACAAATTAATATTCAATGTAAATAAATAAAAACTTTAGAAATAGAAAACAAGAATTACGTTATAATCTTACATTAAAGTACATAATAAAAACAGTAACTATAATGAAACAAATACTTATAGTAAAGAATATAAACAAATATGAAGTGTCATCACCGCAACTGTCAAATAAATGTTAGCAATTTATGCCAAAATATCACCTTCGTTCGATTATAGTTACAGTGTATTCCGAACAAATGTGCTTCATAAAAACGCTTTATAATCCATTTATACAAATTAAATGAAACATATTATTGTGTATTTCTTCAAGTTAACATTAATAGAAATCTTTAAATATTATTTGTACGCGTATATAATAAAATATATCTAGTGGCTGTAATGCCAGTGTACTCGGCAAAGTGATTCTAAAAAAGAACACACCTACCGCCTAAATATTTCGTGTTGGTATCATGTGACGTCACGGGCTATGACGCGGATGACGTGCAACGGTAAGTAAATTAGATGGAGTATAGTTTTCTGTGGTTTCCTAATCTCATTGCACAATGATCAGCTCCGATGTAGGTAAGGATCTAGCCACAGCTAACCTAAACGCGTTTGCCAAAATAACAAAAAGCCAAAAATCTGAAAGGAATCATTTGTTACCAACAGACTTGTGCTTTCGTGACAGGCTTGGTACGGAAAACAACAAAACGAAGGAAAAGGAGCTTGTCTCGGAGGAGTTGAAAATTCAAACTGGTCACTCGACTCATGGTTATCACCAACATTGAGGAGGCATAGTGCCTAAACGAGGGTTCATGACGTGTATTCATTAACCTTGTGGAGCTTTCTCCATTTTCGTCGTTTTTCGAATTTTCGACGCACACAACGCGCACGCTCCATCGGTTGTCGGTTTTTGAGCGAAGATCAAAGGATTTGCGTCGTATACTGTTTGTAGCGTGAACGAACGTCAAACAAATTTTCGATGGTCGAGCAGTTTTTGCAACGCAAATTTTTGTGACGAACCATTAGTTCAATACGCACGTAAAAGCTTAGCAGTGAGGACGAGGCTTTAAAGACATTAACTTTCATTTCTTTATTAGTGTAGATTAATTTTAGGTGTGATAGTTGTGGCAGTATATATCTATAATTTGTATATTTCTATTTCAGGCTTACCAGGTTTACCAACATCAGGCGTCACCATGCGAGAGAAAAAGAGCGGAGCTCTATCTCGAATGCAAAAGCTCAAGAAGAGGTTATCACACTCTTTTGGACGATTATGTAAGTAAAACAAGTTTTTTTGCATGCTTGGTCGATTTTAGGAAGAAATAAATATCAAACTTTCGGTAAGAATATAGGGCTGTAGTGCGGTAGTTCAACAATATAAAATATAAATGACGTACAGGTGGTATCCTTCGATAATACCAATAAGGAATTTGATCTTCAAAAAGTGTTATCATGGTTTTTCTCTTTGCCACTATTCAGATATGGAGACGGTTTTTTTTTAATTGCACTACGTGTGTCTATCTTGTGTCTGATAAAGTTGTTAAGAGGGTTATGTTTTTTCCAAATTGACGGTCGACTTACTTGGTAACGGTATTGTAGGGAACAGCCATGCTTTTAGCTAAAAACAGAGCGAATTTTGTGACCTAGGGACATCAAATTTCTTATTATTTTGGTTGTTTCTGCATTATTTGTATGTCCATTATACGTTTGTGAATGTGTATTCGTGTATTATGTTTGTGTATTTTGTGTTACATTATGTATTGTCTATGATTGTAGACGATATGTCTCCGACTTTCTTAACCCGTTATTGTTGGTATATTCTTGTTGTTGACTTCTTCTTTTAGTGTGGGCAACCAAAGCCTCCTAGGCAAGCGGTTTCCCCTGAAAAGGCGCTTTGGAACGGAATATACCGATTTTTTTTGCATGTCTACCGCACCAAACCATTTTTTTTCGATTGTATATATTTTTCAAAGTTCAAATATGTACTTTTTAGAAATTTTTCCAAGTGGGCTGCATATTGTTATTAACAAATATCTTCTAAACAAAAACAATTTCCATAATCACTTCGAATAAGATGTTTTTAGTCGTATCTCATTTAGTCCAGGGCGGATCTGTTTTGAGATGGACGTTGAGAGGTGACTCAAATTTTTTTGCAGAAATTGCTTGAAAATAAATCAAATAATAATATTTGAATTATCCTCCCTCTCAAAAAGGTCCTGAACATTGTTTAAATAATCAAAATGTCAAGAATTGAAGGAAAAATTCGATTTTTTTCTTGGTTTTTTGATTATAACTTTAAAAGTATTCATTTCCGAGAAAAGTTGTACTGACATAAAAGTTGCGTAATTCAGTTTACTACAATATAGAATTGGTTAAAAATTTAAAAAATAGTCACCCTAGTTGCAAAATAGCAATAATTGCGAAAAAACCATACAAAAACAAGTATTCGCATTTTACGTTTTTCAACCATTTATGCTACACTTAGGACCTTCATATTTCACCCAGATCAAGACCTTTATGATACAGTAAAACAATATTGTAAATTTCATTAAGATCGGTTCAATAGATTTTGCAAAATAAATTTTACAATACAGCTTTCGCAAAAAAAATTCATTTTTTCAAAATGTTACAGGACTGAAAATAAAGCAAATAGCAAGTTGAAATTTTTTTTACTTATAGAAGTATACTGTACCTTTCATTTGCAATTTTCAAAATTAAAAACGATTAATTACCACGGCGTCAGAAAATTTTTGAAATAAACAATAATTTTTGGTGCTACGCGCAGAACAGCGATGTTCGATTCACACAGGTTGATTTCCACCAAAATTTCTTCCAATCTTTATCTAATATATTATTTTCTTACTCTATATTTTGTTGTATTTTAATTTTTTAATTCCACAAAAATTAAACTAATTTTATTATTGTTTGTGAAATATTGTTTAAACAATTGCATATGTTTAAAAATAATAAACTTTTATTATTTAAGTTAAAATATATGAACAAAGAAAATTTTTGCTAATAAAAGTGTTATTTCAAAGGATAGAGTATGTGTTTTTATTTTGCAATAAACAAATTTATTTATTTATATCGAAATGTCATAAAAATTAAAATGTATCAATCATTATCAAAGGTCATTGGAATGCCCAATCAGAGCAACCTATCCGCTGTCCTGCGCGTAGCACCAATAATTAATATTTATTTAAAAAAATTCCTGACGCCGTGGTCTTAAGCGATTTTAATTTTGCAAAATTGCAAATGAAAGGTACAGTACACTTCTATATGCAAAAAAATTTTCAACTTGCTATCTGCTTTATTTTCAGTCCTGTAACATTTTGAAAAAATGAATTTTTTTTACGAAAGCTGGATTGCAAAATTTATTTTGCAAAATCTATTAAACCGATCTTAATGAAATTTACAGTATTGTTTTACTGTATCATAAAATTTTTCAGGGTGAAATATGAAGGTCCTAAGTGTAGCATAAATTGTTGAAAAACGTAAAATGCGAATACTTGTTTTTGTATGTTTTTTTTCACAATTATTGCTATTTTGCAACAAGGGTGACTATTTCTTAAATTTGTAACCAATTCTATATTGTAGGAAATTTAATACCGCAACTTTTATGTCAGTACAACTTTTCTCGGAAATGAATACTTTTAAAGTTATAATCAAAAAACCAAGAAAAAAATCGAATTTTTCCTTAATTTTTTGACATTTTGATTATTTAAACAATGTTCCGGACCTTTTTGAGAGGGAGGATAACTCAAATATTATTATTCGATTTATTTTCAAGCAATTTCTGCAAAAAAATTTGAGTCACCTGACCTCTCAACGTCCAAATGTACTAATATTTTTACAGATGCGCCCTGGTCTAATTGAAATAAGAACTTTGTCTTTCTTGATAATCTTTCGAAAAATGTTTCCTTTTGCAATTTTTTGTTAAAAAAATTGATTTTTGGATTTTTTTCTAAAAAGCTACTAAATGTTAAATGAATTCTACAACAAGCTTTATAATCATTAAAACTTTCAGTACAAGTGAGAATATTTTGACAAGGAGATGTGGTTTCTATCTTGCTAAAAAATAGTTTTAAATTAAAACAAGATTTTTAGGTGCCGCGGCCTGTATCGCCGCACCCGCTGTACAACACACTTCCACCGCATATTCGAAATTTTTAGGTCCATGTTTTCAGCGAGATAGAAACCACTTATCCTTGTCAAAATATTCTTACTTGCAACTAAAGGTTTAAAGACTATAAAGCATTTTGTAGAATTGCAATTCATTTAGTCTTTTAGAACAAAAATTCGAAAATCAGTAATTCAGGCATTTTTTTAACAAAAAATTGCAAATACATAACTCGAAAAGGAAGCCATTTTCCGACAAATCGCCTAGAGAGAAATAGCTATTTGTATAACAAGGGAGGAAAGTGCTACTTTTTCTCCCGAGAATGAAGTTTACTGCCCGACGCGTAGCGGAGGACAGTAATCATTCGAGGGACGAAAAGGCACTTTACTCCCATGTCATACATATGATTTTTCCACCTTCCTCAAATATCAAGTAATTTTTTCAATTTTAAATAATTTATTTATGTAACTAACTGACAATAGCTATTTGTATAACAAGGGAGGAAAGTGCTACTTTTCCTCCCGAGAATGAAGTTTACTGCCCGACGCGTAGCGGATGGCAGTAATCATTCAAGGGAGGAAAAGGCACTTTACTCCCATGTTATACATATGGTTTTTCCACCTTCCTCACATAACAAGTAATTTTTTCATTTTTACTTAATTTATTTATGTATCTAACCAACAAAATTTATTAGAACTAAAACTAACAAGTAGGTACAATATAACTGTCAATTGTCAAATATAAACCAAATTATTAATGTAAACATCGTTAAATCAAAATAACAATTTACTGTTTTTTACCATTCTGCAAAATACTTATAAATAAACGTTAAAATGTATAGATACTTACGTAATAGAAAATAGATATTCTACAGGGCGTCAATAAGTTATATTTCATGAATGAAATACCATGACGTCACTTTTACTTTTCCTCCCTAGGGAGGAAAAATACAACTTTCCTCCCTACAATCAGGTCCGGAAAAGTATACTTTCGGTAGAGGTAGGTGGAAAAATTTATTAGAGCACTAAAACTAACAAGTAGATACAGTATAGCGATACGTTTTAATTACTATTTTTGCTTATTTTAATTTTAATAATTTTTTCTCAAAACGAAATAATATGGACCATATAAAAGTCACAGTTAATATACAAACCAGATGCTAAGAAAGACATGGTTTTACAAAACGAAATGCATCCCTAACCATATGTTTTGGTGTGTTCAGTGTAACAAACTGAATTCCCCATAAATGAATCATCATATCAGACCAATATGTCAACAACTCACTTTGGACATGAAATCGTTTTAAAACTGCAGAAGTGTTTCTGTTTTTATACTCCAGATCTAAATAATTCATTGCCCATCTGGTCAGAGGGTAGAAACACAAACAGATTAGCGTCTGTGGCTTTTTTTCAGTCTCTTCACACCATGCGAACAAGCCGCACTCTCGCTAACAATCGACCCACTCCGAGACCTAAGCAAAACACCTTTTTGTTACTAAAATAAATAAATATTTTACTGTTCGTCGTTAACTTATTTTTATTATTTTGTAATTAATTCCGTCAACTCACACCTACCGGAATAACAGTATAACTGTCAACTGTCAAATATAAGTCAAATTATTAATGTAAACATTGTTAAATCAAAATAACAATTTACTGTTTTTACCATTCTGTAAAATACAGGGTGCTCTATAAATAAACGTTAAAATGTATAGATACTCACGTAATAGATAATAGAATATTGTATATATTGTATTGATAATAGAATATTGTATAGGGCATTGAAGTTATTTCATCAATGACATACCATGACGTTACTTTGACTTTTCCTCCCTAGGGAGGAAAATTACTTTCACTCCCTAGTGAGGAAAAGTACGACTGTGCTCCCTACAATCAGGTCAGGAAAAGTATACTTTCGGTAGAGGTAGGTGGAAAAAGTATTATTTCAATGAATATGCCTAAAAAAAATTCATTCGAATCAATTCGGCAAATTGTTTTTTGTTATAAGTTATTTGTTAATAACAATTTCTGGCGCACTTTTAAAAATAAAAAAGAATACATTTGAAGTTAGAAAAAAATATAGAATCGAATAAACAAGTTTGGTATGGTAAAAATGCAAAAAATATTTGGTTGGTTCATGTTGTGCTGATAGGGGTAAACCGCTCGCATATACAATATACATTATACTGATGGGTTTGCTAAAAATTTTTCTTCATTAATCAGTATGATGCTTCTTTGCATTTATTTAATTCGTTGGTAATCAGTAAATTAAAAGAACATATTATGACATGGAAATAACTATTGGTATTTTATTATGTTTTAAATAAACTAGCTTTTGTTTATTTGTTTTAGAAATGAATGTACCGTGTATATTCGCCATATTTGTGAAATAGAAAACAACTTTTGTGATTGTGCTGTGCATGTGGTCATATCAATTTAGTAATTGCATGTACATTTTTTTATTTTGGGAGGATGTTAGCACCAACATTTTACCCCACAATGAGTTTAATTACATTAATGGTTATAAACGTGGAAAAAACAACGTCGCATGTTTTCATACAAAATTTTAACTTGCATTTATGCTTGTGACATCAAAGCATAGAGAGGGTAGGGTTAGAAAAATAAAGAGTAAATTGAACTAATTACGGTAAAATGATGCCCATTTGCTTTTAAAATTGTGTGGTCGGCGGGCAAAAGCAGACAAGTCAATTTTCGAGAAGAATTTTTATGTATTACCTAAAAACTCCCAAAAAAATTTATCGACCGCTGAAATAAAACAGACAAATCAAATGTTATTTATACATATAGTTCCATGTCAAATAGTGATCATTTTCATACTCACAATTTAACTTGAAAACTCATATTTGGACATGTCTGCTTTCACTCGCTGACCACACAATTAATAAAAGCCCACTGATTTAAAATTTAACAGGTTATTTAGAGAAAAAATTATATTTTGGTAACGTAGGAATTTTTGTTACTTTATTTCCTTTATCCGTTTTTTTAATGACAATTATTGGGATGTGTGTATAGTAATCTACTCTTTGCCTTTTTCACATTATGCTTGTAATGTGTCAAAAAGATTTCGCGTTACAATTTATTTATTTTTCTTTTATTTTGCTAAATTTTGTGAGATTTATAGACGAGCGAATTACATACCACTAAAAAGTCGCTTATACTTATAAACGGAATATCCTTACTATATTTTTTTTTCATTTCTACCGCATCAAACCTTTTTTATTCGATTCTATATTTTTCAAAGTTTAAATATTTATATATTTTTTTTTAATTTTTCCAAGTGGACCGGACATTTTTATTAACAAGTAACTTATAGGAAAAGCATGTTCCTGAATCGATTCGAATAATTTTTTTAGACGTACCTCATCGAAATAAATACTTTTTCTCTCTTGGTAATTTTTCGAAAAATGCTTCCTTTTCGAGTGATTTTTAACTTTTAAATTTAAATTTTTAACATTGACCTAAATATTTCGAATATGTCTTTCGAGCAGTCCACTGCTGCGTATACACCTATACAGTATGGTGCAAATGAAAGGAATAAATTCGTTATTTCGTAAACCGGCGACTTTAAGGAAAAATCCCGAAACAGGGCGTAATCGATGATTTTTTTTAAATGAGAATAGGGGTCTTGTGCTAGCTCATTCGAAAGGTCATTCAATTGCCTATTCAGAAATATAAACATTTACATAATTATGTGTACCTACAGGGTGTCCAAACATTTTTTTAATTAAATTATTTGACAAGAAAAGAAGAATTTATGCCATTTATTTAATTCAAATACATTTTACTGTTGTCCGAAAACAGAAAAAATGTATATTTCACAAATAAACATTGCTTTTCGATTAAATTCAATGTTCAAGCCAGCTCCCGCCAGCCACCTGCCTCTTGGAAGTTTGAACATTTAATTTAAGCGAAAAGCAATGTTTATTTGTGATATAAACATTTTTTTCTGATTTTTGATAGCAGTAAAATTTATTTTGAATTAAATAAATTACATACATTCTTCTTTTTTTTGTCAAATAATTTAATTAAAAAAAATAATTAACCACCCTGTATAAATAATTATGTAAATGTTTATATTACTGCATGGAGAATGGAATAACCTTTCAAATACGCTAGTACATGACCCCTATTCTCACTTGAAAAAATCATCGAAAACGTCATCACGCCCAGATGGGATGACATCACTAGTATGACATATATGACAAAATATCGTAATTTAAAAATAAAAATCGACCTGTTTCGGGATTTTTTCTTAAAGGCGCCGATTTATGAAATAACGAATTTATTCCTTTCATTTGCACCATACTGTATACGTCTGTAGCAGCGGTCTGTGTAGCTTTGTTTAAATTTAAAACTATGTTGTGAATTTGTGGGGAACACATGTTCATTCTGCGAAGAATTGAATAAGGTGTTTTGCGTTACTATTTATTGTCTGTTCGTTAAATCGCTATTTTATATTGTCTATGCAGTTATTTTATTCTCTTGCGTTAAGAGTTTCCATGTATTCATTTCTCTGTATGCTATTCGTTGCATCTTGAAGACGGTATACATGTCTTTCATTTCACCATGTGTGTTGTTAGGTCTGGAACGTAAACTAGTATAATATGGGGTTTACTACCCTTGATCTCTTTTTGTCCCCGCTTTTATATTCCAGCATATTGATCGTAATTCTGTTTCTTTTCTCGTAGTTTTTCTCCTTTTTTGTATTCGTTTCTATTTTCTCTCGTCACCCTATTTTTATCGGGGCAAGTTGTTAGTCTCACCTTCTAATCTTCCCTACTGCTGCCCTACTCTTAATCTACTTGAACCACTTAATATCAGCACAGGCAGGTCGTCTTCGAATGTTCCCATCTTTGAGTTATCTAGGACATACTAACAGAGGAGAAAAATACAACTTACTACGCCTCATAATGGAAGGAAACGTGGAAAGAAATACAGGTCCAGGAAGAAGAAACTGCTTGTGGCTGAAAAGTGTAAGGGACTGTTCAGGCATGGAAACTCATTCATTATGGAGAAAAGCTCAAAATAGAGAGCAATTTGCTGTAATGGTGTCCAACCTCTAGTAATGGTAGGGTACTTTAAGAAAAAGAATAATTATTATGCAATGGATATCATTTTCAACTTCAGCAATACTGGTCGTGTTATACATATATCTGATAGAGTAGCTTTGCTGCCATCTTGATCGTGTTTATCAGAAGTATCAACCACCACCACCATAGTCATAAAATTTCTAACAAAAAAAAAACAATTTAGGCATAGTTAGACATTATAAATTCTGTGTCTTATTCTTTACAGGAAAAACGCCTTTTTCTGAAACCAAAGGTGGAGGAAATTCTTGCCTAAAAACATGATTCTATAGGTTCTATCTGCTCTCGCCTCTTTTTACATATTTGGGGCAAGTTGTTATTATTACTTTCGAATCTTCCCCACTTCTATCCTACTGTTAATCTACTTAAACTACCTAATATCAGCACAGGCAGTATTATTCCTATTTTAATCACCACATGCACAGTTAGTATTACAATGTATTTTCGTAACTTTGTGAAATATTTTATATCTATCTTAACTTTCATTTGCAGTTGATTTCATCGAAATTGTATACACTGCACGTTGTTATGTGTAACTAAAGAATGTTTTAAACTAAATTGAAACAGGTGTCAAAATTCATAAAATTTATTATTTTCTAGTAGTTCATTAAAACTTTGGATATACAGGAATAGATCTTTTACAATTGAACTAAATGTATCTCTGTTACAATATTAGAGATTACAAGCCTAGACGAGATTAAACAATCTAATTATTATAATATTGTTGTACTTCGTATGCTTTATCTCGTGTAAAGAAACGTTTGTTTGTTTTATCGCATCAGATAAGATATATGAAATAGTTACGGACTAAGTTCTATGCCAAAAGTTCACTGATCTGTAGCATCCTTTTTTTTTTATTTTTTTGTCATAATTCCTTCCTACTAGCTTTTATAAAAGTTTAGAACTAGATTGTAAATTAGAAAGTGTTTTCAAAATTAACTAAACCATTTAGATTATGTGAGGTCGTTAAGGCTATGGAGCCTCTCCGCACTTCGACCTATAAATATCTTTTGTGCATACCTTAATCTAGTTAAACTATAGGATGCCAATACTTTTGATGAAGTTGATTAGCATCCTAGGTGACTTGTTTCATATGTCAGAGGGCGACAGAGTGACCTCTTCTAGGAATTTTTGTCGTTTGCAGAACAGTGCTACGCAATTGCATAGAATGTGCTCTGCCGTTTCTTTTTCGTTGTCACAGAAACGATAGTTCTCACTATCTGATTTGCCCATTTTTTTGAGATGATATCTCAGAGTGCAGTGACCATTTTTATATATTTTTTACTCATTTCGAGAAGGCGGTTTGTTGCAGTAGGCGACACTTTTATGAGCCTTTTTGCTTGCCTTTGTCCTGGTGTGTTAGACCAGTATAGTTGTAGTTGATTGAGTTCCCAAGTCCGGAGTTCCTCTCTGATGTGGCTTTTTGGTAGTCCACAGAAGGGTTCTGGACCTTGGAATGGGGTATTGGCCCCTTCTTTTGCGAGGTCATCAGCTTCCTCATTTCCTGCAATTCCCTTGTCATCTGGCACACGCATCAAAGTTACTTTGTTGCGTTCCGCCAGCTTCTTAAGGGATTGTTTACAGTCCCAAACTAACTTTGACTTACAAGTAAATGACTTTAGAGCCTTTAAGGCAGCTTGACTGTCTGATAAAATGAAGACTTTTGCTCTACGAGTGTCTCGGTTGAGACATTCTTGGGCACTAATCTGTATGGCATGTATTTCTGCCTGAAAGATAGTTGGGGCGTTTCTAAGAGATTTGGATAGCCTGAAATTCGGCCCAGTACCTCTCTCTCCCGCCTTTTCATCTATCTTAGATCCATCCGTATACCATACGAATGAACCTTTCTCCAGTTTAGGTTCAACTGCTTCATCCATTTGGTGGTTTTTCATGACCACTTCAAATAGTGTTTCGAAGTCGAATTTGACTGGCATGACGTCTGTCTGCTTATCCTTAATTACAATTCAAAGGAATTTCTTCCACGATTTTAAGATGACCCACTAGATCGCCAGGTTTCATTATTTGTGTCTGTCGCAGCTTTAAGGCGGTGGTTACTGCCTCCCTCCTTATGTAACTAAACCATACTCAATTTCTTTTTCAAGAGTAAACTCAGAATATTTTCTTCTACGGTTTTTATCTGTCCTATTTAAAGTGACTTGGTGTCATGCTGCTATTCTCAACGAAAATTTTGTTTTCTTTTATAAATTCACAAACGCAAAGTCTGTTCGTTCGTTCGTGTGTCACCGCCCCTGCAATACTTGGAGCCAACCTACCGATGTATTCCTATGTAGTTTTATCTCCTGAATCCAAATCTGAAAACGGCATTTCGATATCTCAAACCATCTTCGAGATAAGCGACCTCAAAGTCAACTTGCATCTCAGGACAGAAATTTAGGTACTTTTAGCAAATTTAGATATTGAGAGAATCCTACAATAGAGACACTGCTAAAAACGCATTAAACCTAATGTACGTAAAAATGCAAATGAAAAATATACCACAACAAAAAGTATAGTACGTGACTTCGGCCGACTGACATCGGCCATAAACACTTGTGATCCGGATCCTAAATTGCTGTCCCGAGAGGCAAGTCTTTGTTTTGTTTGACACATACACGTCAAGTTGAAATGTCAAATAAATAAATTTTATTTATAGTCCTGTCGCCAGGGGGGTACAACGGCCTCCTTAATTCAGATGGACTTACTAAAGTTTTTTTTATGTATTTTGACCCGTAGAACACGAATTTTTTGGGTAACAGTTGATCTGGATGTCGATAAGTTTGTTATAAACAAAGAACTTGAGGAATTACATAACAGCGATTGTTCGCAAAACAAAATTTTTTTGTATTTTTTGGGTGATTCTCAGCAAAAAAATGGTCTTACAGGTTTTTTCGTAGGATGCATAGTTTTAGAGATAAACGCGGTTAAACTTTCAAAAAATCGAAAAAGTGCAAGTTTTGAACCCGAATAACTTTTGATTAAAAAATAAAATAGCAATTCTGCTTACTGCATTTGAAAGTTCAAGACAAATTCTATCGGTTTTGATTATTTGCATTGCTAAAAATTAAGTTTTTATTTGTTAAACAAAGCCCACACATAGTGTTTCCCGTGCCCAATACATGCGTTTTAATGTACGTAATCTACGTAGAAATGGTCTGTATGCGCGCCTACTCGTTCGATTTCAAATGGGAAATGCATTGAAAACATCATTCAATCACTATGCGTTTATAGCTTTGTTTAACAATAAAAAAATTAATTTTTAGCAAGGAAACTAATCAAGACCGATAGAATGTGACTTGAACTTTCAAATGCGGTAAGCAGAATTGCTATTTTATTTTTCAATCAAAAGTTATTCCTGTTCAAAAATTGCAATTTTTCGATTTTTTGAAAGTTCAACCGCGTTTATGTCGAAAACTATGCATCCTACGAAAAAACTTGTAAAAACATTTTTTACTTAGAATGACCCAAAAAATACAAAACAATGTTTTGTTTTGCGAAAAATCGCTGTTATGTGATTCTTCAAGTTCTTTGTTTATAACAATCTTATCGACATCCGGATCGACTGTTACCCAAAAAATTCGTGTTCTACGGGTCAAAATACATAAAAAAACTTGGGTAAGTCCATCTGAATTAAGGAGGCCGTTGTACCCCCACTGGCGACAGGACTATTATTAATGTGATGTAGGTAATGTTAAATGGCAGCTTACTATTTTTTGATTTGAGCTGTTTATCCAATGATAATATATTTATAATTATTATATTTATGTTATTATAAAATATAATTATATTTATGTTATTATATACTGTCTACTTAAGTTGGATACATAATTTATTATGGGTAATTTTTTTATTTTTAATTTTATGAAAAAAGTTATTCTTCATAAAAAGTTTTGAATGTTCTAAAACCCAAGATTCAACCATTAGATATCAAATTGTAACTATTTTATACCAGGTATGTCAAAAAATATGAATTTCGCTTAAGAATAAAGCACCTTTTTTTCTCACAATATTGAAAATTGTTATTATGAAAAGTTGTTTTAAATTAAAATTATGTTCTAAAATGCAATTACTACATCCTTCTAATGAAAAAAAAAATATTTGAAAATGTTTCACAAATTACGGATACCTTAAACCATTTTCATTTATAACTCTTTTATTATTAATTTGACGAAGAAAAGTCATTCTTCATAAAAAGCTCTTCATGGTCTAAAACCTAACCTAAAACCTAAAAGATACAACTATCATATATCAAATTTTATCAATTTTATACGAGGTACCTATGTAAAAACTACGAATTTCGCTCAGGAGTAAAGGAACTTTATAGTTTACATTATTGCAATTACAAGGATATGGCACAATAAAACGTAGTTTTTAATTCTAAACAACTTTTCGTAATAGCAGTTTTTCGTATTATGAGTTTAAATACGAAAATAAACAAAGTTTTCGTTATGATAATGTTCGCTTGCATTTTCAGCTTGTTATTGTTAAATTGAATAAATACATGAACGATGTCCTAGAAAACTTTAATGATGCAAGTTAAATAGGCAATATCTTGTCCTATGTATGAATCATGTATCTTACCGTGCACTTGACGCTTTCTTAGGCAATAATTCTTCTCGCTCACAATGCTCGAGTTTGATATATCCTAAGTCAAAAACATTCATCATCACGTAACGGTACAACCCTGGGTTGGTCCTGGCTGACTGTACAACTTTTTTCCAATTTGTTCGGTCTTCCATCAACCTAGGGCCAAATGGAATGTTCATGTTCCGAAGATCTGCTTGGATGTTATCTCTCCATCGCGTTCTGGGACGTTCTAGTGGTCTTTTGCCTGTAGGAATCTCCTCCCATACCAGTCTTACAAGTCGCTCGTTATGAGGTCTGTGCACGTGGCCTGCCCATCTTAGTCGCTGTGATTTAATTTCTTGGACAATATCGGTGTCATTGTAGAGTGCTTTTAATTCGATATTGGTTCTGATCCTATAAGTCAAAAACATTGTATTGCAGTTAAGTACCCTATACCATACCCTATAGTTTGATATTTCTTAAATTGCGTGGATTGCTGTAAAGAAATCATGGTGGCCTGAATTACCTATTGTGAAGGCTGACAAATATTGTATCCATGTGAGCCCGATTCTACTGAGCAGTCGACTGTAGGGATATGAGTCCACTGTATCATATGGAGTAGAATCTGCGAGTGAAGCCTTTATAGAATTGCAGAAATCCAGACGCCGAATATGCGAGTTCTCACAAAAGAAAAGCTACTAAGCTCAGACAGAATGACAGAATGACTAAATGACAGAATGAGACATCATAATTATGGGAAAAAAACAACTTTGAAAACAACTTTAAAAACAAAAATCTGCTATGCAGTGACGCAATCCTAATCTCTCAAGTCAAGTTGATTTACAAGCATGCTAATATAACCGCCAGAAAATTTAACCTCTAATGTTAAGTTCCCAGAAAAAGACAAAATGCATGGTTATAACAACAAATCTACAAAGATGTAAATTAGAGCTGGAGGGTTAGATAATAGAACAAGTTATGAAGAATATCTATAGATATCACACTATTGAGCTACGGAAAACACGAAACAGAAGTGGGAGATTAAGTGAAAACAGAAAACAGAGCCGTAGGTTGCCTAAATGAAACAACATGGAGAACAAAAAATATCAGGAAAGAAATAAAAGACTGAATTTACAAAACAGGCATCAGACCGATAATGTCACACGCGACAGAAACACGACCTGTCAGACCGATAATGTCACACGCGACAGAAACACGACCTGTTCTACACCACACGGCAAGAACACGGAGTTCACTGACGATGGACTTATAAGTCCGAAAACGTTCATCAATGTAATTCTTTTGAATTTTTGAAATATTAATTCTTAGTTAAATTTTATACCAACTACACAAGAAAGTTTTTACCTCACGTTAAAAGTTAAATATAATAATTAATGTACGTAAAACCTCGATATAACGGACCTCTATTTAACGGACTTTGGATATAACGGACGAGAAAATCCAGTCAAATGTGGAAAAAATTAAAAATGTCTGTATTTTACAAAGAATTTCAATGAACTTTTTATTATAGCATAATGCGGACACATTTCTAATTATAAAAAAAACAGTACAAACATCAAAAGTGCAATCAAAACTTAAAAAAAGTTTGTTGATTTATTTTAAACCTATTTATATATAACGGACTTTCGCCTTTAACGGACACACCGTCCCCCAATTAGTCCGTTATATCGAGGTTTTACTGTACATATTCTACCTCTAAGTGAGTGAGATAGGAATTAGGAATGACTTGCTGCTACGGGACAACTTTTGTCTTGTCTCGGCTTACCGTTGAGTCTAAGATTGCAGTAATGTCAAGAATGTGTCTAGTGGGATCGGGAATAGAATCGAATTGAGTTTATGGGCCAGGTTCCATTTTAGATAAGCGGTCATTATGTACAAAGAGGAGCCGCCTCAGACGTGGTCAAGGCGTGAAATTCAAGGAAGTTACTTGGGACTCAATTTCTCAAGAATCTATTGACCACCTAATTCAAAGTGCGCCTCGAAGAATTAATTATGTATTATAATCAATAATTATAATTATAATCAATAATTATAATCACATGTTCAATTAGTCTAAGAGCTAGTGAACCCTCCGACTAACGGTCGTCCTGTAAGGCTAGAAATTTGTCTAGTGATAATTCATAGCACACCAAGGCCAAAAACCATGACCTGGCAGGCATCAGCCGTGCACGTGTATCTACCAGGTGAATCGAAAAGTGCAAATTTAGGGGGTAAAATAAACTTTCTCCTGTAAAGTTTAAATTTAAGTATGTGTTTGAGTTAGTCATTTAGAAGAAATGTGTACAATGACAGGCGATTCTGAAGAGCATAAGACCTTGCCAGGCGAGGGGAAAGATTAGGGGTTTTTCCTAAAATTATCTTTTTTGCATCGAAAAAAGTTTTTTTAGGTTTTTTGAATCATTCCAAACAGAAAAGGTCTTTAGTGACTTTTCTCTTAGGTTAATAGTTTTTGTTATATAAGCGATTAAAAATTTTGAAAATTGCGAAATCGGCCATTTTTAACCCTAAATCGGACATTTAACTAAAAATTTCAATGTTGCCAAGGTAGGTAGATATTCTTTAAACATTGATTGATGAAATCCCGAAGAGTTTTTTGCAATACAATATCGAAAACCCCTTTGTTTTTTAATTGCTAATCAAGCGGGCGCGACACTGATATAAATGAGGACATTTGAGTTTGCATAAATTCATTATCTCGAGAATGGGCAAATTTGAAGAGAAATCCTCAGGCAGGTCAATTTTTATTTTTAAATTAGGACTTTTTGGCATATATATAATACTAGTGACGTCATCCATCTGGGCGTGATGACGTAATCGATGATTTTTTTAAATGAGAGTAGGGGTTGTGTGATTGCTCATTTGAAAGGTTATTTAATTCTCTATTCAGTAATATAAACCTTAACATAATTATTTATACAGGGTGTACAAACAATTTTTTTTGTCTAAACTAATTTAATAAAAATTTTTTTTGTACACCCTGTATAAATAATTATATTATTGTCTATATTACTGAATAGAAAATTAAATAACCTTTCAAATGAGCTATCACGCAACCCCTACTCTCATTTAAAAAAATCATCGATTACGTCATCACGCCCAGACGGATGACGTCTGAGGATTTCTCTTTAAATTTGCCATTTCTCGAGATAATGAATTTATGCAAACTCAAACGTCCTCACTTATACTACAGTGTCGCGCCAGCTTGATTAGCAATTAAAAAACAAAGGGATTTTCGATATTGTATTGCAAAAAACTCTTCGGGATTTCATCAATCAATGTTTAAAGCATATCTACCTACCTTGGCAACATTAAAATTTTTAGTTAAATGTCCGATTTAGGGTTAAAAATGACTGATTTCGCAATTTTCAAAATTTTTAATCGCTTATATAACAAAAACTATTAACTTACGAGAAAAATCACCAAAGACCTTTTCTGTTTGGAATGATTTAAATAACCTAAAAAAACTTCGTTCGATGCAAAAATAATAATTTTAGGAAAAACCCATGTTACCTCTCGCCTGGCAAGGTCTTATGCTCTTTAGAATTGCCTGTCATTGTACACATTTCTTCTAAATGACTTACTCAAACACATACTTAAATTTAAACTTTACAGGAGAAAGTTTATTTTACCCCCTAAACTATGCACTTTTCGATTCACCTGGTGCACACACGTGCACACACGTGCACGGCTGATGCCTGCCAGGTCATGGTTTTTAGCCTTAGGCGGCACACATAGTGAAAGCGGGTTCCTGCTTACGGGCAAACCGCGCGGTTCTCGCGCGCGGGTATGGTAACACAGTGAAGACGGGTAAAAGCGAGAGAGATCGTTCAAATTTGGCAGTTGTGTCTACTACTTGTAGCAAAATGTCGTCTTCCGATGACGATATAATTGCTTGAGATTCTGTTTTGACTAAACTGAAAAGAAAGAGAGTTGATGTACATCCTATTAATCGAGAAAGATTAATTTATGGAGTCATCATCTATTTCAAAAATTAAAATATAATGAACTATTCTTCCAGTATATGAGAATGACTCAAGAGACTTTTAAATATATTTTGGAGAAAGTGGAGTATCGTTAAAAAAAAAAACATTATTAAACGCTCAACTTACAGTCAACCAACAGAATATCGCAAGAGTTGAGCAATATACATATCTGGGTACGAATTTAAATAGCCAATGGGACTACTCAACAGAAATTAAACACCCATAAATAAAAGCGAAAGCAGCATACGTTAGAATGAGACCTATTTTCAACAGTCAAAATATATCATTAAAAACAAAATACCGTCTGTTGAAATGCTACATATTCACAGTTCTGCTCTACGGAATGGAAGCGTGGACACTAACTGTTGCATCTATGAATCGGCTCGAAGCTTTCAAAATGTGGTGTTATAGACCAGAGGTGGGCAAATACTTTTAAGCGCGGGCCAAATTGATATTTTCAAAATATTTCCCGGGCCGGAGTATAACGGTACGTATCCATACAAGGGCGAAGCCCGCCCCGTGTAGCAGCTCCACATAGTGGATACGTCGGTGAACCCCGCTCGGCGCTCACCCTCTTCGATCTAACCGGCTCGGGTTTATATTATGTAGAGGAGCTCATACCGTATCCATTCGAGCTGGTTCACGGAGCGGGGTTCGCCCTTGTATGGATACGTGACTTAAGGTGTACATACGCTGTGCGCACGCGAATGTTATGATCGAGTTTTTCTCTGCTCAAGAATTTTTTTTGACAAAAATACAATAAGTATCATTTGAAAGCATGGCCATTCATGTCTTCTGTTTCCTGTTGAAGCGGATTTTTGTATGGCTGATAACTCTTGTTAGTTGTAGTTTGCAGTGCCTTCCTTTTCTGAATTCAAATTGGTCCTCCTGTATGATTCTTCTTCTTTCCGAATGTTTCATCAGCCTTCTGTGGATTATTTTCAGCAATATTTTTTCTGTGGATTCCAAAAGGGATATTGGCCTGTAGCTTTCTGGTCTTCTTCCGTCTTTCCTTGGTTTTAGTAGAGGAATGATCTTTGCATGTTTCCAGTTGTTTGGAAAATGCGCATTTTCTAGGTAAAATCTAAAACTGTAGTACAATAATTATTGTAATATCATTTTCTTCGGTACTCAAGAATTTTTTTTGACAAAAATACAATAAGTATCATTTGAAAGCATGGCCATTCCTGTCTTCTGTTTCCTGTTGAAGCGGATTTTTGTATGGCTGATAACTCTTGTTAGTTGTAGTTCGCAGTGCCTTCCTTTTCTGAATTCAAATTGGTAATCCTGTATGATTCTTCTTCTTTCCGAATGTTTCATCAGCCTTCTGTGGATTATTTTCAGCAATATTTTTTCTGTGGATTCCAAAAGGGATATTGGCCTGTAGCTTTCTGGTCTTCTTCCGTCTTTCCTTGGTTTTAGTAGAGGAATGATCTTTGCATGTTTCCAGTTGTTTGGAAAATGCGCATTTTCTAGGTAAAATCTAAAACTGTAGTACAATAATTATTGTAATATCATTTTCTTCGGTAGTCCCTTAAGTATTACGTTGTAGATTCCTTTCATTCCTGTTTCCTTTCAGCTCTGGTTCCTTTTAATTATGTTATGATTTTAGCAACTTCTGTTGGATTTACGTAACCTTCTTCCTCTACTAAAACTTGATTTCTTCTTGTATCCTGTCGTATTCGTGGTTGACTTCTTCGATCGTTTGTTGATTTGACATATTTTAATTTTGCCTCTGTGTTTCTGCCATTCATTTTGCGATTGCATCCAGTTTTCCTTTTGTTTCGAAGGGGCATCTTTTGTTTTCCTCTTTCCTTGCCTCTCAGCATCTTTCAAACATTTCCATGGTCTTTTTCTGCTTTCATTTCAGGATGTTGTGCCATTTTTGCTTTGAGAATTAAAAATATTGTTTGCGGGATTTTTTAACGGGCCGTATAAAATGAGCAAACGGGCCGCATCCGGCCCGCGGGCCAGCTTTTGCCCATCTCTGTTATAGACGCATCTTACGTATATCCTGGGTTGACCGAATTACTAATGTGGAATTTCTGCGTAGAATGGGGAAAGAGTGTGAAATTCTCATAACCATCAAAACAAAAAAATTAGAATATCTAGGACATGTAATGAGAAATCAAGAGCGTTACGGCCTTCTCCAACTGATTCTCCAAGGGAAGGTAAATGGTAAAAGAGGACCGGGAAGAAGACGCATTTCCTGGCTTCAAAATTTACGAAAGTGGTATAACACCACTACCACTGAACTGTTCCGCGCTGCGGTAAACAAAGTCAAGATAGCCATGATGATCGCCAACATCCGGAACGGATAGGCACTTTAAGAAGAAGAAGGAGTATCGTTTAATTAAAAACTGGTGTAATTTACATAAGCAGGCTATCCTTCCGGAAGAAAGGCTTGCTATAACATTGAGGTAAGTAGTTTTGTTGTAAATTTATTTTTCAAGTACTTATTTAGTTAATAGTTAATACTGGAATGATTTTAGAAATACATAAGTCACGCAAAATTACGGTTTCAATAAGATTGACTTTATTACTTTTGTTTATTATAATGTACAATTTATAAAATTAATCCATGGAGAACTATTAATTCTTATTATAAAAGAGGGAATAAACTAAACTCTCATTCTAGTAAACATTAAAACCGCGCGGAAAAAACTAAATTCTCATTCTAGCAAAAGCGGTCAGGCGGGTTGAAGCGGTTGGCCCGCGCGGACCTGCTTTGACTATGTTCGTGTACATTTAAAGACGTGCATTCTTTTTGAAAACGTTTAAAAGCGGGTCCGCGCGGTTTAACCGTAAGCGGAAACCGCCTCCACTGTGTGCGCCGACTTAGTGTGCTATGAATTATCACTAGACAAATTTCTAGCCTTACAGGACGACCGTTAGTCGGAGGGTTCACTAGCTCTTAGACTAAATAATTATTGAACCTAGTTCATGTGATGTACAAAAATATGTTAATAGGAAAATTAATGAATTTCCAATGGTATGTACTAAGTCATATAATATTGTTGAACGAGTATTCGGTATTTTAATAATTTTAACTCGATGTTGATGGATGTTGATCTTTTAATTTCAGTATTTTCTTAAATTCATCACGTATTTAATTTGGAAAAATTTATTTAATAAATCGTTTCTGGGAGGATGTAATGAGTTTCAGACTAAGTATTACCGACCCAAAATTGATTAATTGATAAAATTCTGACACATTTCGAGCCATAGGTTTATGCTTTTAGCAATTTTCATCTAGTAACGATGACAGTGACAAGATGCGACATAAATAACTATAACTACCAGACTTGAGGTCAACGAATATTTCAAACTCTATGGAAACTGGTTTCTGCAGAAGTAGTCGAGAGGACAAAGACCGTCAAGGCTGAAATCCAATAGTGTTTGTATATGTCGTTTTTGTGCACTGAGAAAAGTGATGTTTGTTAATTAAAATTGCATCTTTTATGGAAAGAAAAGGAAAAATAGACGTACCCGGAAATATATTTATTCATATATTTTTTTGGTTTGTAATTATTATTTGTTATTTTAACTGGTTTTGATTTTGTTACTATTTGATTGGATTAAATACTAATCTAAGATGTCATCATGTCTTTGATTTTGATGGCTGTATTTTCTTTACTTTAAAATCTTCCCAGTCTATGTATTTTTACATAGTTTTCCGTTTATTAGACTTATTATGATATGTTATTGTCGAAGCAAGTCTTGATATTGAACTCTCTTTGGTTGGCTGGGGATGGTTCTTTGGATCCCTGTTATCCTACTACCACTACTTTCACATAAACAAAAATAAAATTCAAGAAAAGGAAGAAGATATAAAATGATAGCAATCAGAGCTAAACCAAAAATATTGAATGAATAACAAATAAAACAAATTGCCAAAAAGTGGGCCACTTTGCCTTTTTTTCGAGAGGCAAAGAAAGCTCTTAAAAACAAAATACATACCTAGCCAAATACCAAGTAACAATCACACTTACCTTGTATATTCGTTCAGCAAACCTGTTTGTAGTTACTTCTTTGTGTCAGAAAAGAGAAAAAAATATTGTCAGAGCAATCAAAAATACAATATTTTTTCATACTGGTTATATTATTTATTAATAGTTTAATAGCTGAATCATAAAGGACCCCGCAACGCTCCTTATGGAATAGTGGCCCGGTCAAATTTAACGAAAGTTCGGTCAATGATAGTTTTCAGTGCGTAGGGACCTAGGTCTGAAAAACTATTATTCTCAAGCCACAGCCTTCTGAAGTTATTGGATTCTGGTGCTCCGTTTACGCTAAGGTACGTATAGGGCACTTCGCGCCCTGTGTGCGCTGATCGTTCGTGGCGCGTTCGTTAGATTAATACGTGTTTTCAAGTGGCACACAAACGGTGCGCACACGGGGCACCACTATCCAACTTCTGTCGGTGCCACGAATGCACTGTGCAAAGTACGCGGCGCGCATATCTATACGTACCTTTAAGAGCAGTAATTGAAAGAAGAGAGACTCATTTTCTTCATGCCTATTTGCGTGTTGCATATGAATTCGTGGTCAAAAATAAATGCATCGTACTTTAGTCTTTCAAAAACCTCCGAAAAACCCTCAGAAAACTGAAGAAGTGCGATAGAAAATGTGCTGTTAGAGCGATATAAGAATTATCATATTTTCATGAATGCTTCACACTTATCCAATACCAGCATAGCTGCAGTTCCGTCTTATCTTTAGAAAACTACTGAACAGTGGCGGATCTACGGGGGAAATAGGGGAGTTCCCCCGTAACACGGTTCAGAGTTAAAGAAAAAATTGTTGACAGATAAAAATACATTAGCTGAGATGAAACTTAAACAGACAGACTTTAACCCAAGTCGATAGTTAGGAAAATTAAAGGAACTTATTGCATATTTTGCATATAATATTTATATTGCAAGTTATTCTATGTTTTTATATTATGTAGTTAAGAGTTTATCTATTTTATGTCTTTTGGTTGCTGTTTTATTGGTCCCCCCAAGGCAAATGTTCCGCCACTGCTACTGAAGCGCCTTTAGAAAACTGAGGAATATGCCGACGAAGCAGTAGTTTTTGCAAATAATTTCGGTAGTTTGCAAAGAATAATGTCCTGCATATCAGATATAAGTTGAGAACATGGACCTGATCTCAATAAAAAAAAAACAAAGTACATGGTAGTCAGTAATAGCAACAAGTTGTTAATACAATAGTAGATCGTGTTACAACATCACCTATTCAAATAAGGTTTATTGTGCAAAACATTCGATCGAATCTAGTTGTGCCATAGCTCTTGCATAAAATGCAGAATGTCTGTGTAATAACGTGATATTTTAGGTATTGTCGATGCTGCAGTTCTTTGCTTGATAAATTATGATTTAGCGTTTTTTTTTAATCAAAAGGTGCTGTTGCTGAGATCAGGTTTATATTTTGCATGCGTGAAAACGTGAGATGTATTGTGCTGCTATAGCAGCACTTGTTATGGTTATTCCTCAGTCTTCTGAAGGCGCTTCAGTAACAGTGTCTGAACATTTGCGGGGGGGGGGGGGGGGCGGCTTCGAATAAAATTTTCCTAACTATCGAGTTTATTGGGTTGAATTTGTCTGCCTGTAGTTTAAGTTTCATGTCAGCTAATTTATTTTTTATTATGTTTTAACAATTTTTTCTTAGGGGGAATTCCCCTATCTTCCCCGTAGATCCTCCACTGTTCGGTAGTTTTCTAAAGATAAGGCTAAATTGCAGCTATGCTGGTATTGGATTCATGAAAACATGATAATTCTGATGTCGCTTTAGCAGCACATTTTCTATCGCACTTCTTCAGTTTTCTGAGGACATTTTGGAGGTTTTCTGAAGACTAAAATACGATGCATCATTTTTTACCACGAATTCAAGTGAAACACACAATTATGCATGAAAAAAATGAGTCTTCTTTCAGTAATAAATATTTTCGTTCACTTGACCGCGAATATGAAAAATAAAATCGTGTTACATATAATATATTATATTATATCAATTTTAATTATTCTATGACCTAATAATAGTTCTACAAGTGTTACATACCGTATTAAAAATAGAAAATCCCGTAGGCGGTGTAGAACAAAATGTTTCTCAGTGTAAATATATTGGTTGGTTGACCGAATATTCAACAGAAACTCAAAGAGCAACAACAAAACAAGCGAGAGGAGAGGAGAAAGAATACCTTCCACGGTAGTAGACTAGTTCCGGAATCCGATTCGCGTAAAAAACTCTCGAATGCCTATTGATGTCAATCCGATTAGTGCATCGAAGGAAAAAGATAAATACTTTATTGCGAGAAACTTTTTAAGAAATACAATTTCAATGTTGATGGTATAAATGGCCGCAAAAGATAAATTATAATATAGACATTGAGTATTGAGTAAGAAATGTAAGGTTTAACCTTCCGATTTAACCGTTGTTCCGGTTTAACCTTTTTTTGTACACGGATGACCAAGGGGGGGAAAAATGACCCCATGTCAAAAATGACAATTAACAAAAAAATTAAGTTTTTTTTTTGGCATGTACTTTATGTCACTCAGCCAGTCACAACATGAGTATTAGTGTCCTGTGTAGTGTGTATGTTGAGTGTCTTGTTACTTTGCAAAGTCGACGTCATTAGCGTAAAACTACTTGGAATTACACATAATAGACGGTATTTTACTAAACATCAACTTCAGAATATATTTTGTATTCGTAAAATATAGGGAATTTTTTTTATTTCAAAATATGAGGATATCTAGAATGATATTAAAGTCAAATAAAAAAATAATGAGTTAAAAATTGAAAATACTTTGGAATTTATTCAAGAAAAACATACGCTGGGGTCACAATTTCCCCTGCTTGGTCATCCGAAGGTTAAATAATGATTGTTTTTGTTTTATTGTTATTTGTTTAGACTGAATACTGTCGTAAAATTGTGTGGCTCTATCATTATCTAAAGTTTTATCATGTAAGATGGAGATGATAGAAAGGGTTGAAAAATGAAAAACAACATACCTGGGAACCCGGATTTCAGGATAAGCTTACAATATTTGGGACACGTAATGATGTAACTGCGATATGAAACGCTAAGATTGATAATACAGGGAAAGATACGAGGAAGAATGACAGAAGGAGAGTGTCATGGCTGAAACATTTAAGGTACTAGTTTAAATGCAGTTCAATAGGACTGTTCAGCTCGGCGGTAGATAGCTTCCTTGACCTGTTCACTATGATGTTCACTAAGTCATAATGTCATATTATTACCCATTTATCGGCTGATTCGATTCACCCGCCAATTTTTTAACTCAAAGTCTCAGATCAAATTCGAATTTTATACTAAGTTTCAAAAATTTGTGGCTGTAGGGATCGTCCGGGCTCAAATCAACTAAACGGCGCGATAATGATGTGAGTGCTGCCATGCTGCCAAACGCTGATCTACGGAGCCGAATTCTTAAATACTCTTCGGTTCGGTTTAATTTTGCAGATTGGGTGACATACGACTCAATCTGTAGTAATCAGATACACATTTAGGGCAGTCAATGAGGGTTCCGAATTCCATCCTACTACATCGATTTACTTGATATTACTAGGGAATAGCTCAAGAAACAAAGTCTACGCTATGCCGATGTGCGCTTTTATCTTGGGAGTGGTGCCCACCCCTTCTCGGGGGTGAAAATTTTTTTGATTAAAATAGCCACGGAAGAGGCTAGAGAACCTAATTCTAAGCAAAAACTGTTCTATAATTATTCTTTGAAAACTCAATACTTTTTGAGTTATTCGTGTTTGAAAGAAGGCCATTTTCATTGAAAAATGACACCTTTTAGGACGGATTTTTGCGAATACCTTAAAAACTATGCATCTAACAAAAAAACTATATAAAATATTATTGCAGCTTATAAAAAAACACAGCGATACGTTCTTTCACAAATCTTCTAGTTATAATACAAAAAGGGATATGGTAGGTGAGAAGAGTTTGTTTTTTTTTGTGCATGTTCAAATCGGTGTATTCAACTTGAAATAACAGAGAAACGGTCGATTTAAGGTGTATAGTGATACTAATAACTTTTGTAGTGCTTGAAAAGACCTTTAAAATGAGCAATATTAAGTGTCGATTACATTCAAACTGAGCGAGATATGCTGCAAAAAGTTGATGACTAATGTATTTTAAGAAGAAATGAGAAGTATATTTAACCACTCATCCATCATAATTTAAATACATCGTTTTCCTTCTACAATACTTTTTATTCTAGTGTTATTTCTATGTTCAAAAAGTTGGGCTGGTTTAAAATTAATAGTTTTTGAAAAAAATAAGATCAAATTATAGAGCGTATTTTTAAATTTTCTTAAAAATCTTCTTTTTTCTCCATGTAACTCGAAAATGATAAGAGATACGAAAAAAAATACGACACAAAAATGTAGGGTTTTTTTAGATAAAAATTTCGTTTTTATTTTTTATTACTGTATCTCTTATTATTTTCAAGTTACATGGAGAAAAAGGAAAATTTTTTAAGAAAATTTAAAAATGCGCTCTATAAATTGATCTTATTTTTTTTGTCAAAACCATTCATTTTAAACCCGTCCAACTTTTTGAACATAGAAACAACACTATAGTAAAGTGTATTGTAGAAGGAAAACGATGCGATTACATTCTGGTGGATGGGGGTTAAAATGACTTCTCATTTTTTCATCAAATACATTAGTTATCAATTTTGTTTGTAGCATATCTCTATTAGTTTGATTGTAATGAACCTTCAATATTACTCATTTTAAAGGTCTTTTCAAGCACTACAAAAGGTATTATACACCTAAAATCACCATTTCTCTGTTATATCAAGTTGAATACACCAATTTGAGCATATACCAAAAAACAAACTCTTCACCTACCATATCTCTTTTTGTGTTATAACTAGAAGATTTATGAAGGCAAGTATCTCTTTGTTTTTTTATAACCTATAAAAATATTTTATATAGTTTTCTTAGTTAGATGCATAGTTTTTAAGGTATTCGCAAAAAACCGTTCGAAAAGGTGTTATTTTTCAAAGAAAATGGCCAATTTTCAACCACAAATAGCTGAAAAAGTATTGAGTTCTCAAAAAAAAATTATAGAATAGTTTTTGCTTATAATTAGATTCTCTAGTCGGCTCTGTGGTTATTTTAACCAAGAAATTTTCCAAGATAAAAGCACACATCGACATAGGGTAGACTTTGAATTAGGAGATAAGTAGAGGCTATTCCCAAAATTTCATTAAAATCCATGCAGTAGGATAGAATTCGGAGGTACCTATTCTTGCTCCCATTGACTGGCGTGATTAGCGTGTTTAATAAAAAAGATCAAAAGGGAGGGTACTGACGACTATGTCTGAATGTCTCTCCAGTAGTTTTATCTGCGCTCTCCGGTAAGACTACAAAAGAAAAACGAAAATTTTGGAAAAGTAGCAATTTATTTCTCGACATAGTCTCCTTTTAGCACGATACACTTGACCCAGCGATGCTCTAACTTCTTTAACCTATCTGAAAATACTTTTTTAAGTCTGCAGAAGTACCAGTCTTTGGTGGCGAAGACCTTCTCATTCGACTCAAATTTTTTCCCGGCGTGTGAATTTCGCAAGTGTGGAAATAAAAAGATGTCACGCCGGGCCAAATCTGGAAAATACGATGGATAGAGTAGTAGGTCGTAGCCTAATTCGACCAATTTGGCTGTAGCGACGACGGAGGTGTGAGTCGGTGCGTTGTCATGTGGAAGAGCACTTTAGGCTCCTTCCCCGTGAGTGGGGCCCCTAGGAATGGGACCGTCTTTTCTTCAGTTAGGCGTAGAATCAGCTCAATAATTCGGCATAATAGACTCCTGTAATCGTTTTGCTCTTCTTCACATAGTCGACTTAGATCACACTTTGTGAATCCCAGAAAACTATGGTCATCATAATATTTCTGGCTGATAGGACAGCCTTCTTCGGAGAACGTTCGCGCGAAGTCCACTGTTTGGACTGTTCCTAGATCACTAGTGTGTTCCAGTGGATCTGTTTCGACGACTGTTATGAAAAGACGCAAAAACTCATTTGAATTGTGCTTAAACAGCATTAAATATTTCAATTGGGTACCTTCAATTGGTCTGCCCTTACAAGATTGTAGATTTTGGTAACACATTCCTCCTTGGTAGCCGATTTCGGGTTACTTGAGCGTGGCTTATCAAAAGCCAACGTACGACCACGTTGCGTTGAGACCAGGTTGCAATTCATTAAATCAATTTTTGATGGTCGTCATCAAAGGAAAGAATCCCCGTACACAGCATCCAAACGCTCTTTCAGTTCTTTTAGTTTGAGATTTTTGAGTTTTGCTTCCAAAAATCGAATCTATTAGTCAAAATGGAAATAAGCCATAATTTAACTTAAAAAATTATTTTATTAATGTTTCGACTTCCACTTTGGACAGAGACAAAGAAATAGCTTCAGAACAATATTAAAAATCGAATCACCGTCGAATATTTCTTTTTCAAAATAAAACTGCGAGTCCTGTTCGGATGTAATTTTGACATTAGCTGTCTACCAGAATGTACTTACTATAATATATGATACCTAGTAAATTTCTCTTGCGATAGTTGAGCCATAGGTCGTTACGGGTACCCATGTATATACTTATCGAACCGCGTTCTATTTGGTGAAGAATAAGTAATAATCTGAGCAGGTTAAAATTAACTTAGACGCTTATTACGCGTAGTCGGTATTTATCCACACCTATCTACTTACTTTTTTTTGTTACATCCTGTTAATCAAATATTGTAAATTTTTGTTTTTAGCTATAGTACGTTCTTTAAAGGTAAAATATTACAAAACCTTTAAATTTTAAAGAACCGCTTGGATTGACATGAAATTTGGCAAAGTCAAAGAAAAAAAGTGATATTGTGCCGATGTGTGCTTTTGCCCTAGGGGTCAGTTTCACCCCCTTTTGGGGGTAAAAAATATATGTTTGAAATCGGTGCCGCCCAAAATCCCGACAGCCAAAATCCCGACAGCCAAAATCCCGACATGCAACAATCCTCGCATAAGTAAAAATTCCGACTTTTGTTTAATACTTTTAATACAAAATACTTTTGTTTAGTAACAAAAAATAAAAAACAGATAGCCATAAACAAAAAACAAGAAATAAATGTAATTATAGGTTTGTTCGTAGAACGATCAGCAACCGTTGCCAACCGTCAGACGCAAGCGCGTTTGTAGTCTACGAACTCGAACTGTTAACTGCGCAGCGCTAACTGTTAACTGCGCATGCGTCTGATGGTTGGCAACGGTTGCTGATCGATTGGATCGTACTACGAACAAACCTTATATGTTAAAAAGAAACTTATCAAACCTGTCGGGATTCTGGTCTGTCGGGATTTTGGCCTGTCGGGATTCTGGCGTGTCGGGATTTTGGCCGTCGGGATTGTGGCTGTCTGGATTTTGGCTGTCGGGATTTTGGGGTAGACCCGTTTAAAATAAGTCCGGAAGTGGATAAAATTACTAATTCTAAGCAACTTTTGTTCTATAAAGTTTTTCACCAAGTTAATTCTTTTCGAGTTATTTGCGAGTGAATATGTTAATTTTTCTACAAAATAACCACGTTTTCAGACGGTTTTTGGCAAATAACTCAAAAAGTAAGTATTTCGTTTAAAAAAAAATTCTAATCAAAAATATAGCACGTAAAAAAGTGAAAAACATGGTGTATATATTAGGTCACTATACCTAGTAGAAGCAGAGTTATAGCTAATGAAAAATAGGTTCATATTCGTCAAATTCCAAATTGAATATTTTAGCGTGCCATAACCAAAAAACAAAGCACTTTTTTGGGGAAAACTCATTTTACCTTTTTTAAAGTGTAAAAAAATGCTTATTTTTGTTTTTTAAAATTTTTTTTATTTTTTATCAAAAGTAAACAAGTTACGCTCAAAATAAAGTTGGTCCCTTTTTTTTGGTAAGAAATCTGGAAAATCACCCCCTAATTAGCATTTCAAATGAACTTAATTGTTACCACTTCACAAGTTTTTTTACTCGCGTATGTATTGATCATATGATCTGGAAGTTTCATTGGTTCAAAGTCCTTATTTTTGAAAGAGCTGTAGTTAAAAGGGCTTGAACGAGTCACTTATCACGAGTGTATGCAAATTTAGAAACACCAAATCTTAACCAATTTTGTCTTACAGAAAAACAAAAAAATAAAAAACATTCAGAAAAGTAAAGCCGACTTTTTTATTGTTTAAGATTTTTGGTATCTCTAACAATTTTTAAGTTATTCTGAAAAAAAGCTTTTTTTTCAAAATTAAAATTTTTTAAAAATTTTACTTTAAAACCAATTTTTTTCAAAAATAAGCACTTTGAATCGATGAAACTTACGGATCATATAAACACAACATGAGTAAAGTAACTTGTGAAGCGGTAACGATTAATTTCATTTAAGTTGCTAATTGGCGAATGATCTTCCTGATTTTTTTTTGCCAAAACAAAAGGGACCACCACCTTTATTTTGCGCGTAACTTGGTTACATTTGATGCTAGAAATTTTTTTTATAAAAACAGAAATTAACCTTTTTTTAAACACTTTAAAAAAGTTGTAACTTTTGTTTGTAATTTTGTTTGTAAAAGTTGTAATTTTTTTTCGACAAAATGCTTACGTTTTAAGTTATTTGCGAAAAACCGTCTAAAAACGTGGTTATTTTGTTAAAATTATCATATTCACTTGCAATAAACTCGAAAAGTGTTGATTTGATGAAAAAACTCTATAGAACAAAATTGCTTAAAATTAGTCAGTTTATCCATTTCGGGACTTATCTCGGGCATATATTTTTTCACCCCCGAAATGGGGTGAAAGTCACCCCCAGGGCAAAAGCACACATCGGCACCATATCACTTTTTTTCTTTGACATGTTAGCTATGCGTATGCCAAATTTCTTGTTAATCCAAGCGGTTCTTTAAAATGTATTACAGCAAAAACCGTGAAAGAATGTACTACTACAAAATTTGATATGCCTGTGTTACATATCAACCACGTTGGAATTTTTTGGTTAGCTTTTATTTTCATTTACCAACGCACCAGATCAAATTGTTAATTTTACATTGTTTCCATTCCAACATATTTTTATTTCCCATATAATCGGTTTTGTACCTTAGATTTTGAATTTTTGTTCGAATTCTCTTTATTTGACTTTATTAAAACATTCTATGCACAAAGATTATAAACGGGATATCATACGTAACCTTCGAATTCCATTCGTGATACGGGAATTTTAGAATTTCAGCAATGTCCGGAGTTTGCAACCTAATATTGCCTAATATTATGTCTACACTCTACACCATCATGAGTCAGTCCCGTTCAGTTAACATGCCAATACAAATTAAACTTTATGCCTTTGTATTATTCAACTCGAAAATGTTATGGCCGGTCTTAAAGGGCTATACAGAAGTAATATATGGATGTAATATTCAATTATTCATAATCCAACGATGATACATAATTCATTGTTCTTTACGAACACGTTTCTTGAAGTTGTACTCTTTAGGAGCGATTGGGAAAAATATTTGTGAGTGAATTTTTATAAAGACGACAGTATGAACTACGCCCACACTGACGCACAGTGGTTCCAAATGCTGAAAAAGTGGTCATGAGGCGAAAAAATAGTCCCTATTTAAGGATTTTCATGTTTACAGTTGTGTTCTCATACTGTTGTAGAGTACTAATACGTAGATATGAGGAGCAGACTGGATGTATTCTGGTTCACAGCTCAGTAACAAGTGAGCCATGTCCGGGGTTATTTTGGCCGGCAGGGAAAGTGAAAAATAACGCGTATATTTAAAACGCTGTAAAACGTTTTGTAGTTTCTCAATTTTATCGCTGTAAAGCAGATTCTTCTTTTTTAAGTATGTAGTAATGTAAAATGTAAGTAAATCAACATTTATTAACAATAAATGCCTTAAATTTGTTAATTCATAAAGAGTGAAAACATACTTGAAATAATTAAAATTTTGTATAGATGCATTCAAAAAGTACAAAATTCGGCATAATTCTGCGACTTACGTTTATTAATCTTAAAATATATAGTAAGGAGATACATAATCACTTTGGTTTAGCTGCCTGTAACTGCCTATGCATTGCTGGCATTGCTTGTTTGAATACAAAAGTGGGAAATGACGCATATTACATGATTCTGGCGATTGTTGAGTATGTATGGGCAGTTGTACATAAGTAATAGGTTCTGAATATTGTACTTCATAAAGAAAATGTATTGTAATCAGCAGTTTCAAAAGTTCCTTATAATATAAAATTTTAAACAAAAATGCGGTTAAAATAAAATTTTCGAATTTATCTGACAGAATTACTGTATCGTCTGCGTATCTAATCACATTAAGTAGTTCGCCGTTGATTTTTATTCCATATGGCTGTCTCTCAAGTGCCTTTTTAAATAATTTTTCCGAGTAAATATTGAACAATGTTGGGGACAAAATGCACTTGTCTGACTCATCGTCGTCTACTTCTGTATAACCCACTTATTCGTAGGACCCATCTGTATAGTACACACATAATTTCATTGTAAAATCTACAGAAAATCATTCGAAAACTAGAATAATAAAGTAATACATTGGCAGCCAAGTAAAATACTTTAAAAGTTAGCGAAAAAAATACTCATTCCACACTCTAAATGTTGTGAAAAACTGTCAAGCTTTTAACGAATCGTAATTAAAATTGATCAATTGATTGATTGACCAATTTACTCAGAATCACTATTATACAGGGTGTCCCGAAAAGATTGGTCATAAATTATACCACAGATTCTGGGGTCAAAAATAGGTTGATTGAACCTCACTTACCTATATACAATAGTGCACACAAAAAAGTTACAGCCCTTTGAAGTTACAAACTGAAAATCGATTTTTTTATATATCGAAAACTCTTAGAGATTTTTTATTGAAAATGGACATGAGGCATTCTTATAGTAGCAACATCTTAAATAAAATTAAAGTGAAATTTGTGCACCCCCATAAATATTTTATGGGGGTTTTGTTCCCTTAAACCCCCCAAACTTTTGTGTACGTTCCAATTAAATTATTATTGTTGCATTAGTAGGTAAACAAATTGTTTTTAAAACTTTTTTGCCTCTTAGTACTTTTTCGATAAGCCAGTTTTTATCGAGATATTTTGAATATTTGTCGAATTCACCACATATTTGTATATGGTTAAGTACGATTATAGAGACTTGTTAATAATCTGAAAATTTATTTATAATTTACATTATTAGGTATATTTTGAAAAAGTAGCCACATCTCGATAAAAGGTGACTTATCAAAAAAAGACTAAGAGGCAAAAGTTTTAAAAACACTGTGTTTACCTAATGGTACCACAATAATAGTTTAATTGGAACGTACACAAACATTTGGGTGGTTTAAAGAAGCAAAAACCCCCAAAAAATTATTATGCAAACATATTAAAAAAGATGCCGCATCCCGATAAAAACTGGTTTATCTAAAAAATACTAAGAGGCAAAAAAGTTTTAGAAACGTTGTGTTTAACTAACGGTACCACAATAATTAATTAATTGGAATGTACACAAAAGTTTGGGGGGTTTAAGGGAACAAAACCCCCATAAAGTTGTTATGGGGTGTACAAATTTCACTATATGTTTTTTAAGATGTTCCTGTCATAAGAATGCCCCTGTCCATTTTCAATAAAAAATCTCTAATAGTTTTCGATATATCGAAAAAAATCGATTTTCATTTTGTAACTTCAAAGGGCTGTAACTTTTTTTATGAGCACATTTGTACTATGGTAAGTTAGGTTCAATCGAACTATTTTTGACCCTAGAATGTGTGATATAATTTATGACCAATCTTTTCGGGACACTCTGTATAGTACTTACACCTAATCTTCACAAGAGAATCCTCTAATATCTAATTTCATATCAATTATTTAGTGTGACAAATGTGACAAAAAAAAACAAAAGATGTGCAAATTTCAAAATTCAAAGACTAGTGCACAGGGAATAGGGATGTTCACAAAAAAATTAATAGTCATTTTAAACATGTAAAACCATTAAGAAACACCCTAGGAATAATTGTCTAAAATATTAAGAAAAGTAAAAAAGCCTTTCTATGAAAAAACTTCATTAGAAATCTAGCATTATTTTAAATTTCAAGAAAACGCTTCTGACGTCACTAGTCGTACTCGTATAGTCCAGCGCGCGCCATGTCCACATTATTCTTTCTCTTTGGGTACCTACTAGACCAGGGCGCATCTGTTAAAATATTAGTACATTTGGACGATGAGAGGTGACTCAAATTTTTTTGCAGAAATTGTTTGAAAATAACTCAAATAATAATATTTGAGTTATCCTCCCCCTAAAAAAGGTCCGGAACATTGTTTAAATAATCAAAATGTCAAAAAATGAAGGATAAATTCGATTTTTTTCTTCGTTTTTGATTATAACTTTAAAAGTATTCATTTCCGAGAAAAGTTGTACTGACATAAAAGTTGCGTAATTAAATTTCCTACAATATAGAATTAGTTAAAAATTTAAAAAATAGTCATCCATGTTGCAAAATAGCAATAATTGCGAAAAAACCATACAAAAACAAGTATTCGCATTTTACGTTTTAGTCCATTTATGCTACACTTAGGACCTTCATATTTCACCCAGAAAAGCTTTATGATACAGTAAAACAATACGTAAATTTCATTAAGATCGGTTCAATAGATTTTGCAAAATAAATTTTGCAATCCAGCTTTCTCAAAAATAATTCATTTTTTCAAAATGTTACAGGACTGAAAATAAAGCAGATAGCAAGTTGAAAATTTTTTTACGTATAGAAGTGTACTGTACCTTTCATTTGCAATTTGCAAAATTAAAACTGAATAACTACCACGCGGCGTCAGGAATTTTTTTAAATAAACATTAATTATTGGTGCTACGCGCAGGACAGCGCATAGTTTGCTCTGATTGGGCATTCCAATGACCTTTGATAATGATTGATACATTTGAATTTTTATTACATTTCGATATAAATAAATAAATTTGTTTATTGCAAAATAAAAACACATAATCTATCCTTTGAAATAACACTTTTTAGCAAAAACTTTCTTTGTTTATATATTTTAAATTAGAGAATAAAAGTTTATTATTTTTAAAAATATGTCTGTTTAAACAATATTTCACAAACAATAATAAAGTTAGTTGGATTTTTGTGGAATTAAAATATTAAAATACAACAAAATATAGAGTAAGAAAATAATATATTAGATAAAGATTGGAAGAAATTTTGATGGAAATCAACTTGTGTGAATCGAACACCGACGTCCTGCGCCTAGCACCAAAAATTAATGTTTATTTAAAAAATTTCCTAACGCCGTGGTAATTAATCGATTTTAATTTTGCTAATTGCAAATGAAAGGTACAGTACACTTCTATAAGCAAAAAAAATTCAACTTGCTATCTGCTTTATTTTCAGTCCTGCAACATTAAAAAAAAATGAATTGTTTTTGCGAAAGCTGGATTGCAAAATTTATTTTGCAAAATCTGTTGAACCGATCTTAATGAAATTTACAGTATTGTTTTACTGTATCATAAAGCTTTTCTGGCTAAAATATGAAGGTCCTAAGTGTAGCATAAATGGTTGAAAAACGTAAAATGCGAATACTTGTTTTTGTATGGTTTTTTTTCGCAATTATTGCTATTTTGCTACAAGGGTGGCTATTTTTAAAAATTTTTAACCAATTCTATATTGTAGGAAATTTAATTACGCAACTTTTATGTCAGTACAACTTTACTCAGAAATGAATAGTTTTAAAGTTATAATCAAAAAACCAATAAAAAAATCGAATTTTTCATTCATATTTTGACATTTTGATTACCTATTTAAACAATGTTCCGGACCATTTTGAGTGGGAGGATAACTCAAATACTATTATTTGAGTTATTTTCAAACAATTTCTGCAAAAAAATTTGAGTCACCTCTCAACGTCCATCTCAAAATAGATGGGCCCTGGACTATACCTGTTTGACGTTAGTTCAGGTCATTTTATTTTGTATTTTGTTCTCTTATTGTTTTATCAGGGCTAACGTGGAGTTTTATGGTGAATTTTTTTAGTTTAAAGTGAATAGACTGTTTCTAAGGACATATTTTGGGTGGTACAAATAAATAAATAAAATGAAAGGTTTTAAAATAGCTGATTCGCTTAACCTACGTACTGTACATGTAACAATGGTGTCTGATTTCTTGCCATCTTGTAAAGAAATAAATCAACCACAGAGTAGCGGAATGTTTATTTTAATAAGATACAGGGGTGAAAAAAAAAAGAAAAAATTTAGTGTGATTTTTAATTTCAAATATTTCATTCAAAGGAAAATTTTTGTTTATTCTAATGGGCTTTCGGCCCTCAGTAATAATGTAATCTTTAATTCTGCGTTCAAATTGTTCAAAAATATTTATTAGTTTTCTCAGGATTCGAAAAAATTAATGCATTTAAATATCATTTGCATAGATTTTGCCCTACTAATTTAAATGATGTGTAGTTTATAGGGTCTGTCGGTAATAAATAGGTACTACCTACTTTATTAGGTACTATGTTATGGACACATAGTCTTTTAACGGAGACTTTTAAACCTCCAGACAAATTGAAAGATCATAAACTATGTATATAGGTACTTTTTATTTTTGTAAAAATGTTCTTGTTAACCCATTTCGTTGCCTCGATATTAAGAAACAGATATTTAGAAGTCCATAATACGAAGTTTTCGACTGTAGGTATTAAGAATTTTTATAATTAATTTTTTTATAACCAAGCTAACTTAAATTTAAAACATATCATAGAATTGGGTAAAAATGAGAACAAAAACCCATTTATTTAGGAAAAGATCCATAACTTACAATAAAGAACTGATCTTCGCAAGAGAAAAGCTTGGTTTTTATTGATACATCATACTTCTTTTTTTCGTTTCTTTTTACGATTTAAATTAGCTGGAACTGTAATAAAAATCTTGTCAGAATTGTTTTTAGAGATATTTACACACCAAGGAACAAAACACCACTTATTTGGTTTCATTTTTACTAATTAAATACGTAAAGAACTGCATACATTCAAATACACTTCGTAAATAAGTATACAAAACTAGTCGTTGATCAAAGACGATACGACTGCTGACGTCACAGACCGTAGCCTCACTTCAGGGTACCGTTTTTCTAGCCTCAAAAAAAAATCAACATTATGAACTCATTTATCTTAAAAAATATACATTTTTAAACAGTTTTATGATTGTTACGTTTTTATATACCTTATAATCTATTGAATTTAACTATATTTAAAAATCAGCCTATTGTATGGGCTTTAACACATCTTACACACATCTTGTTTGACCCCCATTGCCATTAAAAATGTTAGGGTGAATCCTGCTCTTTCTTAGAGGTGAAAATAAAATAATCAAAAATACCGTAAAAATGTGCCCTCTATCAAAAATTGACCTGTCGCTGGGTTTTTAAAAAACGTCCTGATAATGCATTATGTTTCGTCTTTGTTAGGCCACCCTGTATAATAGAATACAAATACCTACCTGAAATTATTAATTACATAATTCTAATTATTAAATGGTCAACATTTACGAGAGACTCATTGTTTGAAACAAAAGAGCATTTGTCATTAGCATAATTGTTCATGTGTTTTTATATCTCATTATAATTTCATACACAGTAATTAGATTTACATACCTATTTGCCAATGAAATATTTACCTATTAAACTGCCTCGTTATTATGGTTGTTTTAGCTCGCTCCATTCATTGGTAAACGGTGAAATTGACTGTGTTCGAATGAAGCACACTTGTGTACAAATTAGCGTAATTATTTGTTTAATTGTATATTTTTTGTTATTTGTTTAGTGATTATGCTAAGTTTAAGTAGGCTTGAAAATATTTCGGTATATGAAATTATAGGAATATCTTTCAACGAGTATTAGTCAACCTTTTCTTCTCCAAAATAAGACAACTACCGTGAAAGAGTGGATGAGAGGAGAAGAGTGTATGGAACAATGCAGACAGTGTAATGCCGGATATACACTCAGCCTTCGTCAATTGACACTCAATATTGTCGTGAGTGAAGTTTTCACATTAGTCCTCACCAATGTCCTCACAACTCATTTGCCGAACCACTCCCAAGGATAGAATGTGACGACAGCATCGTCTTGCTCACTTATTCACTTGCCGCTTTGCCGGCGGCAAGTGAGCGAGAGTGGCTGAATGTGAACACGCACTCGCGCTGCCTGTCCTTTGACTTCCGTCCCCAAAAACCGACAATTGAGGGAGCGCCGTGCAATGACAGTGAGAGTGACCTATTTACACACTCATACTGCCCACTTCTTCGATCAGTGTGTGTGTTGCCAGTTATGGTTCAGAAACTTTAACAATAACCAAGAGAGTAAGAAATAAAATTTGTGTTACCCAAAGAGCCATGGAACTATGGAACGCTCATTGTTTCTCGTAGGGATCGAATTACGAACAAGGCAATAAGACGAAGGACAGGATGCATAGAAAGAATTATGACCATATAGTGGAACTGAGCTGGGCACATAGCTAGAATGGCGGATAACAGATGGACACAAGACAAGAAGCATATCAAAGTAGAGGTCGTCCGAAAACAGGATGGTCCGATGACATAAAAAGGATCGACAAAAATTGGATGCAAACAGCACAAATTAGAAATATGTACATACATGGAAAAGACTGAGGGAGACCTATATCCAGCAGTGGATAGATCCGGGTTTAATGATGATGATGATGATGATAATGATGATGATGATGATGATGATGATGATGACTGCCCACTTCCCCGCCCAATTCCCTGTCCAACTGGACTGAGTGTAAAGACCAAATATAGGTCCGTATAGACCAAGTATAGGTTTCGGTGTACCGAAATATACACAGCAAAATTCGTAATGAAATTATAGCGGCGAAAGAGATTTGGATGAAACTTTGCACCAAAGCTTCAATCTCCACAAGAAAATAATTGGACATGGCTGGAATCTTCAACCAAAAACAAAGTCACTGGTAGGTATACATAATGACCAGGATGAACTATGTACACAGCTAATTTGTTCAATGATTACAGAACACAAAAGCCACCACAATCATTGGGAGATCATTTAGATGACCCAAGTATTTTGAAAGTTGAGGTTGTATACGCTATCAAACTATTAAAAAGTAAAAAAGCGTCAGGACCAGATGACATGTATGCAGAAACAATCAAGATACTTATTGAAAAAAATCTAGACATTCTTGTGAAGCTCTTGAACGATATCTATGAGTGCTATTTCTTTAAATAATATTTTTTTCTCCCAAATAAATAATAGCACTTTCCCAAAAACTGTGGCCAGTGCTAACTTATAACATGAAAAGGGGAATAGAATTTGACGTGATGTTGATATGTCATATAGGGGGATGTTACACAATGAAGAACATGTCCACGGTAAGCTCAAGTCTCAGATATCTAGGGGTGTGGATTTTTAAGGGATGTTATGAGTATACTCTTATTAGCTTAGAAAAATCAAAAAATAGAAAAATCAAAATAAGGATGTCAAAAAAAATAAAATATTGGGCGCCACTGGTTACCTAAAGGGAACCAAAAATTATACAAAAAATAGAAATAATAAAGCAAAGATAGATAGCTAAATCAAAATAAAACAAAAAAAACATAGTCACACAGAATATACACCATATACAAAATATTTATAACGTAACTTATTCTTTATTGTTCTTACGATACAAGAGAGAAGGAAAAGAGAAATAATAAGATTGTATTTATCAAATTAAACATTATTTATTAAAACAAAAAAATGAATCTAAAGTTGTGATCTCTTACGGTCTACAAAATAGAGATCGTGATTACCAAAAGAAATAAAACAGAAAGTTTACAAAATATACCTTGTTTGTCAGTCCTGATTTTTCTTGGTGGTTGTTAAGTTCAAAGCGCGATTTCACTTCACTAAAGTCACTAAATTGATACAACAAAAGAACATCAGGTTACCCATAGTTCATTAAAAAAAACTCCATAGTTCATTAAAAAAACTCCATAGTTCATCAAAAAAAACTTTAATAGAAAAATTCAGCATTGTCAAAATAAATTATCACTCGAACAAAAATATTTAAAAAAAAGAATCTTGTTATCTAGTTCATTAACGGAAACAAAAAAATATTAGAATGGAAACAAATTTCGTGCTTTAACTACCATGTTGAACTAGTAACACAAAAAAATTCTACTCCTTCTGCATAATTCCTGGATCTGACTGCATGTAAAAAAACTGATACCAAAAGTGGTAAACAATATCGACAATAGCCTAACAATAGCTAAAATTGCCGGAGTTCACGTACTCTGTCCGCCATGTGTCGCCGGGCTGAGCCAAACTCTCAGAGCTTTAGCCAGCCGGCCGGAAAAACTTGTAACTACATTTTAACTTCACTGGAAACCAACTGCAACTCAAAACTAAACTTCACTTGATGACGGCTATATCAGAACTCTCTGCCAAACAAAACTTAACTCCATGACGGCCCTAACAGAACTCTCTGCCAAACAAAACTTAACTCGATGGCGGCCCTAACAGAACTGAACTTGAAGAAGGACCTAACAGAACTGACCTTTTATTTCTCCTTCAAATCCGGTGTCCCTCTTTAAAAAAAAAGAAGTTACCTCCCATTCTACCAACATCAGATCGTTTATCCAATAGAAATAAACCAAAAATTTCTTCTGCCAATAAGATAGCGAGAAAATGATGATAATAGCATCCTACTGAGGCGGTAATCTTTCTTCGTAACCAATCACAAAAAAAAAATAAACAAGCAGGTCTCAATACTTCGTACCACCTACTTTTCTCACAAAAAAACGCTGACTTGAACGTATTCACAGCTAAGGCCCGTTCTCATATGCGTCAGCAATTCTGCACGTGTGGCTCAGTGGACTAACACAACCACTTATCAGCACTTGGAGTCTTTATTTATGACGACATTTCACCTCTAACATAAACATTTCCCAGTCTGTCTCAAAAAGTCATTAACTCCTTTTGATAGCTGGCCGAAGATAAACAAAACAATATCGGATGATCCAATTCACCGCTAAAAATCCTGAGAACCGTACGATCGACAAAACACACATCATGTGAATGGAAATAAGAATTTATTGACTCAATCACTGTGAGAACGAAAAGAACTCACAGATCCAATTCCACGCAAAACGCGGTCTAAACAACGCGGTGGTTCTAAACAATTATAAATAAAGCTAAAAATAATTTTTAGTTCTTTCTTGTCCAGTATGAATACATTTATTATGAAATGGATTAAAATGTTCGGTTCAATATAGAACCGATTATTTTTTTCCTTTTCATTTTCTTGCCAAGAGAAATGAAAATTTATGTATACAGCTCGATTTAAATTTCGTTCCTTTTTCTATTTTGTTTGATGTTGATAATATAAAACAAGGAAATAAAATCATTCATCTATATCCACAACGGCTATACACAATAATTTATGATTTCCACTTCGTTAACTGCATTATGTGTATTGAACGGTGGAAAATATTAATTTTGTATCTAATCCAGTGCTACATCTATAATCATGATTTTTTGTTTGAATTATAATAAGAGTAACACGGGAAGTATAAAAATAATCCGTTAACACTTAGGTAAATTGGAAATAATTAGTAAATGTAATAAAAAAAGCAGTTAGTCATAATTGATAATTTTTTCAGACTATTTAAGTATTGTTATTTCTTGTTTTTCTGATTATTACTATATCAGATCGTTATTATCATTTCTTTTATCTTTATCCATATTCGAGCTCGATTCTCATTTCTCCCATTTACGACCTCTCAAAGAAATTAACTAATTTTTTTTTGAAATACCATCTATCTTTTGACGTTTCGATTTCCACTTCGAAAATCGTAAAAATACAAATAAAACAAATTATTATTTTGTTATGTTAATTGATAACACTATCAGACACGGATAACATGGATTTCTTCTTCTTCAAGTGCCATCTTCGTTCCGAAGGTTGGCGATCATCAGGGCTATACGTATTTTCGAAACTGCTGACCGAAACAATTCGTTGTTGCTACAGCTATACCATTCCCGTAGATTCTTTAGCCAGGAGTTTCGTGTTCTTCCTATGGACCTTTTTCCTGCTATCTTCCCCTGCATAATTATTCGAAGCAGTTCATATCTTTCGCCTCTTGTAATGTCCCCATGGATTTACATCCATGTTTTAGTAAGACAAATTACAAAAAAGCCATTGTTTATAATAAACCGGCATATTTATGCTTCGTAGACCTAAAGCCGACCACTCACAATACTGCGGCGTCGTTCAATTTTGTCGAATTCGACTAATTGGCAAACATTTTGATCGTGTGTGACCGTGCATTCAACACAATCGTACAATTTTACTACAGAGAGACTGGCCTGTCTGCTGCAGAACTGCAGAATTGATACCATTAACGATTTTGTCGAACGACACCGCAGTTCCGTGAGTGGCGGGCCTAACAAAGACTTTCGATCGCATCCAAGTGAGAGATGTTTAAAGCGTCCACTATACTACTCGCGAAGTTGATCGAAGTTCAGCGAGTACGAGAGTGTAGACAGTTTTCATACGACTTCGCTTCGTTTCGGGCTACTTTCATTTTGTAGCGGTTTTTGCGACCGAGTCACAGTATAAAGAGGGACACTAGAACCACTCTCCGAAAAATTGGAAGTAAAATCTTTAGTCGCGCATGGCGACCGCGCAATGTTCGCAGTCGCTTTTGCCCCACTCTCGCATTGCTAGTCGCATAGAAACGTACGGGTTTTAACAGGGAAAACCTGCATCCACCACTGGTGAATTACCAATTGCTTACTGCCGGTATTACTTATAGCTGCCGGTATTACTTCTTGAGATCAAAGTGCCGACATGTAAGTGGTTTTACTGGTGACCGAGTCAAATGAATCGAAGTTTGTATCGACCCGCTTGAATGTGTTCCTCGCGAAGTTGAACGAGTGTGTAATGACGGGTACTTCGGACTTCGGTCAACTTTCCGAAGTAACTTCCCGAGTAGTGTGGGGCTTGCTTAACGTCTATAAAGGTATAGTCGGTTCGCTAAACTCGAGACACAACTGGCTAGTGATTTTAGCAAGTAATTTTGCCAATTTGGTAAAATTGGCAAAATAATAATTACGAAATAGTTAATAAATAATTACTAAATAGTTAGTAATTTTGCCAATTTTGGCAAAATTGGCAAAAAACAAAAAATTCCTAGAATCACTAGCCATTTGTGTCTGAGTTTAGCGAACCGACTATACGTATACATACAGAGAGGATCTAAATTATGGCATTAATTCATTTTCTCTAAAATGGAGGACTTTAGAAAAAAATCCCGAAATGGGTCTATTTTTATTTTCAAATTACAAATTTTTGGCATATATTTGATGCTAGTGACGTCATCCATCTGAGCGTGGTGACGTAATCGATGATTTTTTAAATGGGAATAGGGATCGTGTAGCGCCTCATTTGAAAGGGTGGCCTCATTTATACAGGGTGGCCAAAATAATAATTTTTTAATTAAATTAATTGACGAAAAAAGAAGAATGTATGCAGTTTATTTAACTCAAAATACATTCTATCGCCGTCAGAAAATAGCAAAAAAATGTTTATTTGGCAAATAAACATTTGCTTTTCGTTAAATTCAATGTTCAAACTGCCAAGAGGTAGGTGGGAGGCTGTTTGTGATTTAATTTAAGCGAAAAGAAATGTTTATTTGTGAAATAAACATTTTTTTTCTATTTACTGACAGCCGCACAATGTATTTTGAGTTAAATAAATTACATACATTCTTCTTTTTGCGTCAATTAATTTAATTCAAAAATTATTTTTTTGGTCACCCTGTATAAATAATGATATTATCGTTTATATTACTGACTAGAGAATTGAACACCCTTTCAAATGAGGTGCCACACGACCCCTATTCCCATTTAAAAAAAATCATTGATTACGTCATCACGCTCAGATGGATGACGTCACTAGTATGAAATATATGCCAAACAATTGTAATTTAAAAATAAAAATCGACCTGTTTCAGGATTTTTTTCCTAAGTCGTCCCTTTTAGAGAAAATTAATTTATTCCATAATTTAGATATTTAGATCCTCTCTGTATGCGCTCCGCTGGGTGCGTTAGATTAGTACGTGTTTTCAAGAGGCACAAATGGTGGCACTTACTGATGTAAGTTTTTGGGCAGTCACCACATGTAAATTCGTATACACTACTATGTAAGTGCTTTTTCTTTTAGCTCTTGTTATTTTTAATATATTTGTTTAAGTTGTTACATTAAACTTTACAAAGAAAAATATTCAAAATATATCAATCACCATGTCTCCGTGAATAACATTTTCCTCTGTGCCTCTAGTTTGTTGTATCAGTGGAGTGCTTGAGCTGCCGTCAACAAAATTACTATAGCCAATTTGATAGTCAACGCTCGATAATCGAGCACGGCACATGAAGAAGAGCAAATTTAAAAATCAAGCTCAACTTACAAGAACAATACTGTATAAGGACGTGTTGAAATTAGTGTTACTTATGTCATACAGCTATGGGATCTATCTAACGAAATAATAGATTGTTATATGTCAATTTAAGCGAAGAAGTGGTGTTCTCCATAGGGACCTTGGGATGGATATTATCAACAATGTAGTAAAGAAGCTTAAGCTTGCAAGCAATCAGTCATCTCTATTATATTAGCTTGTGAATCTGGAGGTTATCCATCTTCTTGATAATCCATTGTTAGTGTAAAAACTCAGTAGGACAAAACCGTTTGAATTGGTGTAAAATACTACACAAAAGTGAAAAGACTACTATGTGCATATCAAGAATTCAATAAATGTGACATCGTTGGTTATCCTTTAGATCAGTGTTTCTCAACCTTTTTCTTATCAGGGACCGGTAATATTTGGGAAAATTTTTAGCGGACCGGTAATACTTAGGATTATTTCATTCATAGGAGATTCTGACCAATAGAAAGCTACATAAATGCAAATTAGGGTGATAATTTTTGATAGTATCCCGTCGTCAAGTATATTACGTCAGATGCCCTTCGTTGCTACGAAAAAATACATTCAGTGACATTAATGACAATTAATGTTTTAAAAGTTATAAAAGTGATGACTTTCAACCGTAAAATATTTTATATCAACTGTGTTTTTAACAGTACTAATTTCTACTTACATAAATAAATTACAATAAAATTTTGGTTTTGAACAGTTTTATTCATGAAATAATCGCAACAAATTGCACTCGATCTCTAAAATGAATATAGAATTTTTGCCCTCGTGACACTTGACATAATTTCACTCGCCTTCGGCTCGTGAAATTAAAACTGTCAAAGTGTCACTCGGGAAAAATTTAATAATTTTAGAGCTCTTGTACAATTACTACTGATAATTTTTAGCGGACCAATAATTTTTTCAAATATGTATTACCTACATGTTTAGTAAATTATTATTGAAAACTAAAATTACAAAAACTATTTTCACAAAATTTTTAACAGTTTAATGTGATTGTCTGTTTCTTCTGTCAGTGTCCATTTCGGGTTGTAAATTGGTTAGTGCTAGTCGAAATCACGTGTTTATCGACAACCGATTCCTCGCTTTGTTTTTAGTTGTCGTCATTGTCGAAAATCCCGCTTCACATAAATATGTTGTGGCAAAAGGGAGCAACATCTTCATATCCTGGTTGTGAAGAGTGGGATATTCTTCTTTCATTTTGATTCAAAATTCATTGGATGTCATTGTTGTGTCCCTTCATTGTTTAATTGAAGATTTTCATATTCTGTGAGAGGATTTCTTCTTCTTGTTCTTCTTCTTCTTCTTGTAATAGGACTATGTCCTGTTTCTTCTGTTACAGTCTCTGCTGCGATCCAGAGCTCCAGCTCTCGTACCATCGTTTTTTGGGTCTTCCTATGGGTCGCTTGGTGTTAAGCTTCTGTGTTTTCGCCCAATGCGCCATACGTTCAGGGTCCATCCGATCTACGTGGTCTCTCCACATGCATCGTCGTGCTCTTGTCCATCTCACTACGTCTTGAACGCCTAACTCCCTCAATGTGTCTTCGTTTCGTATTCTATCTCTGAGTGTGATACCTCTTATGGATCTTAGAGTTTTCATCTCTGTTATTCTGATTATTTGTTTGGTCTTTGTTGTCTCGGTCCTTGCCTCAGCTGCGTATGTCAGTACGGGTCTAACACATGTCTTATAAATGCGGACTTTGCTTTCGGTGCTCATATATTTATTCCGCCAGATTATATCCCTCAGGAAATCAGATATTCTCGCTGATTTCGTTACCTGCTGTTTTGTTTCTTGCCACAGATGCCTGTCGCTAGATATTTCCACACCCAAATATCTACAATCCATTACCTGTTCGATTATATGGTCGTCCACTACTAATTTACATCTAATTGGGTTCTTGGATATTACCATCGATTGGGTTTTCTCTGCGGATAGTGTCAGGTTATACTTTTCGGCGGTTATTTTGAATTTTTGTAGTAGGCGTTTTAAGTCATCTTCGTTTTCGGCTATTAAGATTGCATCATCTGCGTAGCAAATAAGCATCAAGTTAGCTAAACACCTATCACAAATCGATTCGAAAGTAGGTGGATAATTTGCCGCTAATTAGTCGTTAATTAGTTGTGAAAATACCGATTTTGTCGTTTCTTTTTTTTTATTTTCTTAGGTGCTTTGCTAACTTGATATAAAGTTAGCAAAGCACACCTCCGAAAAATGACTTTAGAGCGTTCGTAGGAGAATCGGAATAGGATTAGTTTTTGCCGCTAATTAGCCGCTAATTAGTTGTGAAAAAATTAATTTTCTAAATTAATTTTTTTTTTGTTTTTTTGGGTGCTTTGCTAACTTGATATAAAGTTGGCAAAGCACGCTTCCATAAAATGATTTTAGGGATTTCGTAAAAGAATGAAAATATAATGAGAATTTGCCGCTAATTAGTCGCTAATTAGTTGTGAAGAAATGAATTTTCTAAATTAATTTTTTTTTTGTTTTTTTGGGTGCTTTGCTAACTCGATATAAAGTTGGCGAAGCACGCCGCTATAAAATGATTTCAGAGTTTTCGTAAGGGAATGAGAATAAAATGAGAATTTGCCGCTAATTAGTCGCTAATTATTTGTAAAGGAATTTTATTCACAAAAATTTTTTTTTTTGTTTTTCACGGTGCTCCGCTTACTCGATATAAAGTTGGCAAAGCACGACTCCATACAATCATTCTAGGGTTTCCGGAGAAGAATAGCAATGGAATAAGAATTCTTTGCTAATTAGTCGTGCATTAGTTGTGAACACACCAATTTTGTCGTTTTTTTGTTTTTGACAATTCTTTGCTGACTTGATATAAAGTTCGCAAAGCACGCATCCATAAAATGATTTAGGTTTTTTTGTAGTAGCATGAAAATAGGATCAGAATTTGCCGCTAATTAGTCGCCAATTAGTTGTGAACAAATTGATTTTCTAAATTAATTTTGTTTTTGTTTTTTTGGGTGCTTTGTTAACTTGATACAAAGTTGGCAAGCACACCTCCGAAAAATCATTTTAGGGTTATCGTAAAAGAATGGAAATAGAAAAAAAATTTGCCGCTAATTAGTCGTGAATAAGTTGTAAGAATACCGATTTTGTCGTTTATTTATTTTTTTTTATTTTTTTAGGTGCTCTGCTAAATTGATATAAGGTTAGCAAAGCACAACTCCAAAAAATGACTTTCGAGCGTTCGTAGAAGAATGGGAATAGAATGAGAATTTGCCGCTAATTAGTCGCTAATTAATTGTAAAGAAATTAATTTTTTTAATTAATTTTTTTTTTGTTTTTTTGGGTGCTTTGGTAACTTGATATAAAGTTGGCAAAGCACGCTTCCATAAAATGATTTTAGGGATTTCGTGAAAGAATAAAAATAGAATGAGAATTTGCCGCTAATTAGTCGCTAATTAGTTGTGAAGGAATGAATTTTCTAAATGAATTTTTTTTTTGTTTGTTAGGTGCTTTGGTAACTTGATATAAAGTTGGCAAAGCACGCTTCCATAAAATGATTTTAGGGATTTCGTGAAAGAATAAAAATTGAATGAGAATTTGTCGCTAATTAGTCGCTAATTAGTTGTGAAGAAATGAATTTTCTAAATTAATTTTTTTTTTGTTTTTTTGGCTGCTTTGCTAACTCGATATAAAGTTGGCGAAGCACGCCGCTATAAAATGATTTCAGAGTTTTTGTAGGGGAATGAGAATAAAATGAGAATTTGCCGCTGATTAGTCGCTAATTATTTGTGAAGGAATTTTATTCAGAAAATTTTTGTTTTTGTTTTTCACGGTGCTCCGCTTACTCGATATAAAGTTGGCAGAGCACGACTCCATACAATCATTTTAGGGTTTCCGTAGAAGAATAGCAATGTAATAAGAATTCTTTGCTAATTAGTCGTGCATTAGTTGTGAGAATACCAATTTTGTCGTTTTTTCGTTTTTGACGGTTCTTTGCTGACTTGATATAAAGTTCGCAAAGCATGCATCCATAAAATGATTTGGGTTTTTATGAAAAAGCATGGAAATAGGATCAGAATTTGCCGCTAATTAGTCGCTACTTAGTTGTGAAGAAATTATTTTTCTAAATTAATTTTTTTTTGTTTTTTCGGGTGCTTTGCTAACTTGATATAAAGTTGGCAAGCACACCTCCGAAAAATCATTTTAGGGTTTTCGTAGAAGAATAGGAATAGAAAAAAAATTTGCCGCTAATTAGTCGTGAATTAGTTGTGAGAATACCGATTTTGTCGTTTATTTTTATTTTTTATTTTTTTAGGTGCTTTGCTAACTTGATATAAGGTTAGCAAAGCACACCTCCGAAAAATGACTTTAGAGCGTTCGTAGGAGAATCGGAATAGGATTAGTTTTGCCGCTAATTAGTCGCTAATTAGTTGTGAAAAAATTAATTTTCTAAATTAATTTTTTTTTTGTTTTTTTGGGTGCTTTGCTAACTTGATATAAAGTTGGCAAAGCACGCTTCCATAAAATGATTTTAGGGATTTCGTAAAAGAATGAAAATAGAATGAGAATTTGCCGCTAATTAGTCGCTAATTAGTTGTGAAGAAATGAATTTTCTAAATTAATTTTTTTTTTGTTTTTTTGGGTGCTTTGCTAACTCGATATAAAGTTGGCGAAGCACGCCGCTATAAAATGATTTCAGAGTTTTCGTAAGGGAATGAGAATAAAATGAGAATTTGCCGCTAATTAGTCGCTAATTATTTGTAAAGGAATTTTATTCACAAAAATTTTTTTTTTTGTTTTTCACGGTGCTCCGCTTACTCGATATAAAGTTGGCAAAGCACGACTCCATACAATCATTCTAGGGTTTCCGGAGAAGAATAGCAATGGAATAAGAATTCTTTGCTAATTAGTCGTGCATTAGTTGTGAACACACCAATTTTGTCGTTTTTTTTTGTTTTTGACGGTTCTTTGCTGACTTGATATAAAGTTCGCAAAGCCGCATCCATAAAATGATTTAGGTTTTTTTGTAGTAGCATGAAAATAGGATCAGAATTTGCCGCTAATTAGTCGCCAATTAGTTGTGAACAAATTGATTTTCTAAATTAATTTTGTTTTTGTTTTTTTGGGTGCTTTGTTAACTTGATACAAAGTTGGCAAGCACACCTCCGAAAAATCATTTTAGGGTTATCGTAAAAGAATGGAAATAGAAAAAAAATTTGCCGCTAATTAGTCGTGAATAAGTTGTAAGAATACCGATTTTGTCGTTTATTTTTATTTTTTATTTTTTTAGGTGCTTTGCTAACTTGATATAAGGTTAGCAAAGCACACCTGCAAAAAATGACTTTCGAGCGTTCGTAGAAAAATGGGAATAGAATGAGAATTTGCCGCTAATTAGTCACTAATTAGTTCTGAAAAAAATAATTTTTTTTATTAATTTTTTTTTTGTTTTTTTGGGTGTTTTGCTAACTTGATATAAAGTTGGCAAAGCACGCCTCAATCAAATGATTTAAGGGTTTTCGTGAAAAAAAGAGAATAGAATGAGAATTTGCCGCTAATTAGTCGTGAAAAAATGAATTTTTTAAATGAATTTTTTTTTCGTTTTTTTGGATGCTTTGCTAACTTGATATAAAGTTGGCAAAGCACGCCCCCATAAAATGATTTTATGGGTTTCGTAAAAGAATGAAAACATAATATGAATTTGCCGCTAATTAGTCGCTAATTAGTTGTGAAGAAATGAATTTTCTAAATTAATTTTTTTTTGTTTTTTTGGGTGCTTCGCTAACTTGATATAAAGTTGGCGAAGCTCGCCTCCCTAAAATGATTTTAGTGTTTGCGTAAAAGAATGAAAATAGAATCAGAATTTGCCGCTAATTAATCGCTAATTAGTTGTGAAAGTATTTCATACATAAATTCTGTTTTTTTTTTTGGTTTTGACGGTGCTTTGCTTACTCAACATTAAGTTCGCAAAGCACGCATCTTTAAATTGATTTAAGTTTTTTCGTAGAAGCATGGAAATAGGATGAGAATTTGTCGCTTATTAGTCGCTAATTAGTTGTGAACGAATTTTTTTCAGCAATTTTTTTGATATTATTTTTGTTGTTTCAGGCGCTCCGCTAACTCGATATAAAGTTAGTAAAGTACACGTTCAAAAAATGACTTCAGAGCGTTCGTAGAAGAATGAGAATAGGATTAGTTTTTGCCGCTAATTAGTTGTAAAGATATTAATTTTTTCAATCAATCTTTTTGTTTGTTTTTTGTCGTAAGTGTTATTGTTGAAAATGTGTAAAAATTTGTATATATGTTGATAAAAGTGTTGTTAAAAATTACTACTGTAGAATAACTTTTATATATGAGTGGTAAAAAGGCGGGCGGTCGGGCAAACTTTATATGAAGTCAGCAAAGAACCGTAAAAAACAAAAAAACAACGACAAAATTGGTATTCTCACAACTATTGCACGACTAATTAGCGACAAATTCTTATTCTATTCATATTCTTTTACGAAAACCCTGAAAAGATTGTATCAGGGCGTGCTTTACCAACTTTATATCGAGTAAGCGAAGCACCGTAAAAAACAAAACAAAAAATGTTCTGAATGAAGTTCCTTCGCAACTAATTAGCGGCAAAATCTCATTCTATTCTCATTTTTTTACGAAAACCCTTAAATCATTTTATTGAGGCGTGCTTTGCCAACTTTATATCAAGTTAGCAAAACACACAAAAAAAAAAAATTCATTTAGAAAATTCATTCCTTCACAACTAATTAGCGACTAATTAGCGGCAAATTCTCATTCTATTTTTATTCTTTTACAAAATACCTAAAATCATTCTATGGAAGCGTGCTTTGCCAACTTTATATCAAGTTAGCAAAGCACCCGAAAAAACAAAAAAAAAATTAATTTAGAAAATTAATTTTTTCACAACTAATTAGCGACTAATTAGCGGCAAAAACTAATCCTATTCCCATTCTCCTACGAACGCTCTGAAGTCATTTTTTGAACGTGTACTTTACTAACTTTACATCGAGTTAGCGGAGCACCACTAATTAGCGACTAATTAGCGGCAAATTCTCATTCTATTCTCATTTTTTTACGAAAACCCTTAAATCATTTGATTGAGGCGTGCTTTGCCAACTTTATATCAAGTTAGCAAAACACCCAAAAAAACAAAAAAAAAATTAATTAAAAAAATTATTTTTTTCAGAACTAATTAGCGACTAATTAGCGGCAAATTCTCATTCTATTCCCATTCTTCTACGAACGCTCGAAAGTCATTTTTTGCAGGTGTGCTTTGCTAACCTTATATCAAGTTAGCAAAGCACCTAAAAATAAAAAATAAAAAATAAACGACAAAATCGGTATTCTCACAACTAATTCACGACTAATTAGCGGCAAATTTTTTTTCTATTCCTATTCTTCTACGAAAACCCTAAAATGATTTTTCGGAGGTGTGCTTGCAACTTTATATCAAGTTAGCAAAGAACCCGAAAAAACAAAAAAAAATTAATTTAGAAAATTAATTTCTTCACAACTAATTAGCGACTAATTAGCGGCAAATTCTCATTCTATTTTCATTCTTTTACGAAATCCCTAAAATCATTTTATGGAAGCGTGCTTTGCCAACTTTATATCAAGTTAGCAAAGCACCCAAAAAAACAAAAAAAAAATTAATTTAGAAAATTAATTTTTTCACAACTAATTAGCGAGTAATTAGCGGCAAAAACTAATCCTATTCCGATTCTCCTACGAACGCTCTAAAGTCATTTTTCGGAGGTGTGCTTTGCTAACTTTATATCAAGTTAGCAAAGCACCTAAAAAAATAAAAAAAAAAAGAAACGACAAAATCGGTATTTTCACAACTAATTAACGACTAATTAGCGGCAAATTATCCACCTACTTTCGAATCGATTTGTGATAGGTGTTTAGCTAACTTGATGCTCATGCGTAGCAAAGTATTCTCATGGTTCGGTTACCCATTTTGTATCCCTGATTCATTTTGTTAACACTACAAATGAAAGCATTTGTATTATCGATAAATTACTCTCAAGTAGGTACACCGATGTCTGTGGGAAAATGCTTTTCAAACCCATCATATAATGCTTGTAAATGGATACAAATTGTTGCATTACGTTTTATATAATTTAATTCTTTTTTTGGTATTTAGAAAATCTAAGTAAGTGGAGAATATTTGACAATTTTTATTTAACTTGCGTTAACCAACACTTAATCTTTTTCTTAAAAGCATCTATTTTGCTGTGCAAATTAAAGATATCTGTTTTACTACCCCGAAGATAAAGACTTTAATTTAAATCGTTAACGTAAGAAAATATGTCGCTCAGATAGGCCAGTTTTGCGACCCATTCTGTAACGGAAAAATAATTCGATAATGAAGTTTTTTTTTCATTTAGAAATATTTTTACTTCTGTGCGTAATTCAAATAGTTTTGTCTATAGTTTGCCCCGAGACAACCATCTTACTTCAGCATGAAGTAATAGTTATTAGTTGTAGTTACAAGTAATGTTCTGCCCCTACTTCTTGGCAAAGTATTGCAAATAATCTTGAATTTAAATCGCTGTTCTTATTAAAATTCACGATTTTTATAAATTCGCAAAAGAACATCATTTAGTCCTGGTGGCAAATTTCTCGTTGCTAAATGTTAACGATGTATGACAAAATGTGTAATGATGAGATCTGAGGACGAAACTTCTTGAATTTTTTTAGCCACACCACAGTGCTTTCCTGTCATATTAGCTGCTCCATCAGTGCACAGGCCAACGAACTTTTTCTGTTGGATGTCACTGTATCAGAGCGCGAAATTCGCGGGGGGTTTGCAAATGCAACATATTTTCTGCGGACCGGCAAAATTTTTCCACGGACCGGCGCCGCTCCATGGACCGGCGGTTGAGAAACACTGCTTTAGATTATATCGGAGAATATAGAAATTTAGGTTAACTTGATCAGATTGACCAGTTAAATTGACTAGATTTTGATTGCTTAAAATCACCAACGGGTTTAATTGATGGGTTTAATTGATGGTTATTAATCTGCCTTGCTTAAATCTAAACTATTTCTCGACGGATCCGTCTGTTAACTGCTATCAATATTTTCATATATTCATAGTTACCAAGTGCTTTTTTGGTCATACAATTTGTACAGTATTGGACATCCGTTTTGTTTGTGTAAACAGACACTAAGATTTGTTTTTCCATTCACATGGCATTTGTCCCACCTATAATTTTATTAAGCAGTTACAAACTTATCTTATATAAACTTGGTAGCCAACTTGTTCGTATGTTCTAAACGTTATTCATACTCTACCACGAATTAAATTTGGTTCAATTGTTTAACTTTTCTTTATTTTCTATCTTACTTAATATTAATGTTAGACCCATGACAATATTATTTTTTAACTTTTTAATGGGTCAATTATATTCATATTATTTTTTTGAAAATAACCGATCCTTTTAAACAACTGTACATCTGCAATATCATTTATATTCTAATAATTTTGGACTCTTTCCAAAAACGTTTTAAATTTATGTGTAGTAATCTTATATAGCCAATAAACATTTGTATCTGGCTTAATTATTATCTTAGTAAATAATAAAATTTTAAAAATGGGTGATCTCAACGAATCATCTAAATTCCAGTGAATAAATCTTGATATGTAGTAACAATTTTTTATATTTAGAAACGTAAAATTTTTATGTTCGAAATCTCATTTCTCTACAGCATGCTAGAAGCATTCTATTATCTTGGGTTTAAAGCCTCATTTCTCTAAAGTTATTATATTCTTCAAATGCACTGTCCAGTTCCTCGAATAGAGTAAAGATAGTGATGATGATATCCAACCTCCGATTAGGAGACGGCGCTTAAAGAAGAAGATGTCTTTCCTACGTTGCCAAATTCGGTCCTGTAGATACCGCCCCTAACCTTCTTAACCCCTTCGGTACGGTGATGCACCCGTGTGCATCATGCTTGACTGTCCGCTCAATACGGTGATGCACACGGGTGCATCATGAGTTTTCGTTCGCTATATACGGCGGGCCACCATCTGAATCCTATTTCAGGTATTTTTGTTCCGTCCGAATTACCTTATTTAAATCTAAAAGTGGGGAAACCACGCCCAAAAGTGGGTGATGTCCAGAAGGAGATTAGATTTAGTTAATTTGATTGGTGATAAAGTGATAAGGTTGTTTGGATGTTTGACTAATGGGATTGTGTGGGAGGTGAAGTTACTGTGCTGCTGTTTACAACTTACCTTTATATCCCTTGCAAGATAATTCGGATGGAATTTTCCAGATTAGGAGACTGGGATGATATCAAGCACAAAATAATCTGGGGAATTCCATCCGAATTTACCTTTTTTAATATTTTTTGTTTAAAATGACATTTTATGGATAAAATTTAATTTAACTCACATAGTATGTAGAATAATAAATTTAATAAAAATAGTTTTATTTCTAAAATAAGTGTTATTATTTCATTAACTTTAATTAGTTGTAGTGTAATACTGTATTTTAACCGACCGCGCGAAGCCGCCCGGTAAGCGCTCGAATAACGATCCGGCACGGGGGTTAAGAGGGACGCAAAATCTTCCAAAGCGTTATTACATTATTTTCAATGACTGCAAATTAATGCTTATAACTAATATTCACAAGATAATCCTCCTATTCCACGTATTTTACGTGCTCGTTTATTTACTTAGTGTGACAAATGTGAAAAAAAAACTATTAGGTCTTGAGACCACACTTAAAAAAATTATTAACTCCCTCATGAGACTTTCTTTATTCCAGTTATTTATGTCGAGTCAGACAACTTTTCTAATAGGGAAAATTTTCGGGAGAGGGGCCTCTCGTTAGTATAGGAGAGTTTCTAAACTTTGGTGTGTTTGACAACTAGAATACCTTTATAATAATTTATATTAATACTTAATTGTAGGGGAGCCCAAGCGGGGATTTTTGCAGTTACTCGAGCGCGTCAGATTATTACATGGGGAGAAACCTTGTACCCTGAAAATGTACCTCTACCATATCTTGGCTCTTAATTCAGGGGAGTTCGTTAAGGGGGGCCGAAAAAAATCTAACCTTAGAAAAACTCGAAATTGTCAGATTAAGATAAGGTAAGTTAAGTACATGCAAAACAGCGTATATTTCAAAAACGAGACGATTTGAGCGGCGTGGGGAAATGGGTGAGTTCCAAAGTTTCACAAGAAAAAAGCGAATATTTCGCGAAATGAATGGCAGATCGAAAAACTAAAAAATATGTGCTCAATATTTTTCAAAAATCTATCGAATGATACCAAACACGACTTCCCACGGAGAGGGGTGGGGATAAATTTAAAATTTTAAATACGAATCCCGCGATATTTCGCGAAATGAACATCGGATCGAAAAACTGAAAAATACACTTATTCAATATTTTTGAAATATGTATCGAATGGCACCAAACACGACCCCCCACGGAGGTGGCGTCTATTGTTTGTTATTCTGTACAAAACTGCTAGCAATATTATTAAGGCTGTGAGTGATAAAAACGAAATGAAAAGTATGCGATAAAAGTAATATACCTACTAATTCTTTTTAATTCTAAAATAGGATAATTTTTTATATTCGTGAACATCAAACGACGTCGGATGTGCACTCATAGACCCTCCCCCCTGTCGTATACCGTCGTAATAAGCAAAGACCCCCCTCCCCCTTTTCAACGACGTAGTTTATGGATGTTCCCTTGTTTGATACAAATACTTACAATTTACTTGTAATATTGTCCGAAAATTTTTTTAAGGGTACTCCAGTTGTCGGACGCATCAAAGTTAAGAAACCTCTATATTTACTAAACGCCCCACTCCCGAGAATTTTCCGTTTTAGAAAAGTTGTCCGACTCGACATGAATAAAAAAAAGTCTGATGCGAGAGGTAATAAATTTTTTAAGTGTGGGTCCAATGTCTATATTCGAGAAAAAAAAAACAAAATCTAAACCATTGTCGCACTTAATCAACCAATTAAGCAGTTAAATACAATAATTTAATGTTTAAAATGTATTTTTTTAAATAAATAAAATAAACTATTGGACCGAATTTAAAAACGTATGACTAGTGTATAGATAATTGTAAGATCTTTAAAACAATATTTTATTTGATCCCCTTTTTCATTAAAAAAATAGGGTGGTTCTTACTCTGGCTTAGGGGTCAAATTAAAACAATCGAAAATACTGAAAAACTGTGTGCTTCTTTAATCAGAAATGGAACGGGCCGCTGGGTTTTTCAAGAATACTGAACAAGAATAAAAAACCGCTAAACGCCGTAAAAATGAGTGGCGCATACAATATTCCAGCTACAAAAGATCTGATATGAATATTACGTGGCGCGAAAATGTATTTTCATTTTGATGCAAAACAAAATTCTAGCTTTATTTTAAAAGATTTTTTCATAATATTTGCCCAATTTGAAGTAAAACGCGCCACAAAAGAGTAACTTTGATATAGTTTGAATTTTGAAATTCTTTTGTGGCGCGTTTACTTCAAATTTAGCAAATATTATGAAAAAATCTTTTAAAATAAAACTAGAATTTTGTTTTGCATAAAAATGAAAATACATTTTCGCGCCACGTAATATTCATATCAGATCTTTTGTAGCTGGAATATTGTATGCGCGCCACTCATTTTTACGGCGTTTAGCGGTTTTTTATTCTTGTATTAGGAGTTTTTTAAAGTTATTTATAAATTAAATGTATAAAGTTGAATGCAATGCTTCTCGATTACTCGTTAAGCTTTATAAATGGTCACCTTTGTCGCATTATCTCCCAAATGATCTAGTGCCCATCGAATGTAGACTAGATTTTTTTTCTATTCGAAATAGATTAAAAAAAATATTGGGATGGCCGGTAAATGAACTCGGATTGCCCGTTGCCAGATCAAATTAGCGTCGTAACCACTACTACTACATAAACCATTTAGGGAATAATCGTTAATTTAATTATACTTTTGTAGCTTAATAACTTCTAAACGGCTTAACCGATTTTGTTCACTAAACATGAGGTTGAAACGTATTGACTAGTAGTATCTAATGAATCTAAGGTCGAGTATGATAACTGAAGCTATTACAGGAATTATTGAGCTTGAAAAACCGTTTCTTCCATAAGAAATAGATTTGATCATACTTATGAAGCCTATAACTTAAAAATTCGAATTTTCCCGGATATAAGGTATACACCGTTAGATTCGTCTAGAGTCCTTCTATAAACGCTCAGTTATTGGCGTAATTCGTAGGTTGAAATTTTGAGTAATTGTCGAAAAACCAAAAATTTCAAAGTTTAGTTTTTCAGTTTTTCGGCTATACTGAGCCGTGTGTATGTCTGATCCTGACAGCTTAGACATCATTTGAAAGCTTAACTCAACGCTATTGATTTTGGTGTATTTACTGTTCTCCTGTCTCTTCTTGAACCGAAGATATATACCGCCAAAAAATATGCCGTTTTGTACCTACCAAGTCCTATAGCTGGCTTATGGGTAGTCAAAACTCACAAACTACACCGGTTCTGAATCGGCCCTCACCCCCTCTTCAAACACAGAAAAAAAATTCAGATCGGTTTAACTTTTCCACATACATATATATACATACATATCCACAAACATTTTCCCTTTTTTAAATAAAAATTGACTCATATTTCTGAGCTCGGTAACTTTTGAACGGTATAACCGATTTTCAAAATTAGACATGCGTTGGAAAGGTAATGATCGCTTCTATTAGAAGCCGCAAAGGTCGGAGTTAAATTTTCAAAGTTTTTGGGAGTTTTGGAGACGAGAACGAAAAACAGACCCTAAATAGTAAGGGCCGTAAAATCCACACCCTTGGACCAAAATGGGTGGTTGACATATGAATGGGTGAGTCTTTTCCTGAACTTTAAGATGGGAGTTGGCCCAATTTTCAATTCAGTCAGATTTAGAAAATCGAAAATTTCGTGTATATATAGTGTCGCGTGTAGGGGGTGTAGGTGTGCGCCACTGGCGAGAACTGCCGTTCTCTGGTAATGATAATTTCGTTTTCGTCTGGCCACCCCGTATATATACTGTCATTTTGCGTTTCTAATCATCTACAAAGTAAATGTTAAAAATCATACAGAAGTAAAAAACTTCATTTGTACAATGCTATAAAAAGTTTATTAAAAACTATTAAAAGTCATCCAAAAGGATCTGCAAAACGTTTTCGATCTAGATCAGATCATCTTCAGTGCCTAGAACGAAGTATTTCCACGTTAGAATGAATGCAAAATGTTAAAATTGTGACTAGTTGAAGAAAAAATGTGGTAAATGTTAAAAAGTTATCTGAAATGTTAATTTGTATGGATCATAACGCGTTACCACTGTCTGCATTCGAAAAGTATTTAATAATTAATACCAATATGTTATCGCGATTTCGAAGTGCTTGTTACTTAATAAAAATGCAGTGTTTGTTGCTACTTTTCCTATTGTGTTAGTAATTTAGCAGTAGCTTGCAAAAGTATTTCAGAAAACTGTTTCTCCTTTGGAGGTAACTTCTCACATTGTTTTTTGCCCTTTGCTCTAGAAGTAACCACGTTTATCGAAACGATCCAGACCGTCAGATCTGATAAGAAATGAAATGCCTTAATTAAAAGCTTCTGTAGATATTTTCCCAATTGTTGCCCTAGCATCCCTTACAATAATTATTACACTTTAATTAAGCCAATAATAAACTACACGTGAAATATTACTAAGAACATTTTCAAACACGTTTATAATATAATGCAATTAATTATAATATGCTCATATAAACATATACAAGCTGATGTCTATCTTAATTCAGGGCATTTAGCAAAAAATATAGTATATTGTACAACAAGAGAGAAAAAAGATATTTCTCACGAGCGCAGAAGTTTGTTGGCACGAGCCGAGGTACGAGGCGAGGGCCGCAAATCAAGCCAGGGAGAAATATGTCATTTTCTCACGTGTTGTACACTGTACTTTTTCTATGGATGCGTTTTTGCCAAGAGTTCAAACTTCAAAATGAAATAATTTAGGTGCTCTTAAGTAGATTATATGTAAAAATTAAAATAAAATATATATTATACACATATGTAGGTATTTAATATTCTGAATATTTATATGCTTTTAGTTATTTAAAATTATAGTTACCAGTTATATTTGAACAGTTTTAAAGTAATTCCTGGTAAGTTTTGATTTGACACATTTTATTTGACAAAAATATTTGTGTTTGTATTGTGCATGTTACCATGGAAACCGCAATTCTACGTATGGAACCCGTGAGAAAAAATATTTCTCACTGCAATGGCCGACTTTTCTCACACCCTGAGAAATTGTTCGTTTTGAATGTATGTAAGTAGTGAGAGAAGTTGCACATTGTATAGCATCCATAGAAAAAATCGATTTTTAAATAAAGCTCGTAGACACTTATGACTTTTTGCATTGTGTTCAGGATGCCGTTAGCAAAAAAATTTTTAAAATAGAAAAATTGGTGGAAAGTGCTTTTTAAAGTGCATAACATTCTTTCAAAAGCGCATAAACGTGTCAAAATCAGTATATTAAGTTCCAGATTTTGTTCAGAGGCTTTTTGTTGTACAGCAAAGAAAAAATAAATCAGGTTCCTGATTTTAAGTACGAAAATAATGTTGATGTTAATACTTATTTAATTAGTGTTAAGGATATTATTATTATTGATAAGATACAGAATAATCCGTGGAAACAGACAGCGGGTCCGGATGGTGTACCAATGTATTTTATTAAAAAATGTTTATTCACTCTTGCAAAACCTATTCAGTTATTATTCAATATGTCATTAACTTCTACATTTCCTGATTTTTGGAAAGTGAGTTTTTTAAAACCCATTTTTAAAACTGGTAAAAATAATAATGTTGAAAATTACAGGGCGGTGTGTCTGTAGTCTGAACTACCAAAGTTTCTTGATTTTTTTTGTTAACCAGATGTTAACCTATAGTATAGTATAGTTGATCCAAAAGATGGCATAACCCAGACATCCAAAGTGAAAGTTATCCTTGAACACCAAATTGTTCTATATGGTCCACACAATGTTCAGAAAAAAGTCACACCATTTTGAGCGTCGGGTTTGGGGGGGAGAGGGGGGAGAAATCGGTAAATTCGTAGTTTTTTAAGTTTTTCGCCAATATTTCTAAAACTATGCGGTTTAGCATGAACAACCCTCTATACAAAATTGTTCTACAATAAATTTGAAATAAAAAAGGCCCTATGCATAATCTTTCTAAAATGAATGGTTCCAAAGTTACGGAGGTAGTATAGTATAACTGGTCCAAAAAAGGCCTAACCCAAACATCCAAAGTAAAAGTTTTCCTCCAACACCAAAATGTTCTATATGGTCCACATATTGTTCAGTAAAAAGTTACACCATTTTGAGCGTCCGGTTTGGGAGGGAGATGGGAGAGAAGCCGGTAAATTAGTAGTTTTTTTTAAGTTTTTCGTCAATATTTCTAAACCTATACTTTAGCGTAAACAATGTTATATACAAAAATATTTTACATGAAATTTAAAACAAAAAATGTTTTATACAGAATTGTTATAAGATCAACGGTTCCAGAGTTACGGAGGGTGAAAAGTCGAGGTTTTCGGTACTTTTTATATTTTTTGGGCAATATTTATGATATAACTATACCAAGAACCCAGACATCCAAAGTGAAAGTTATCCTCCAACACCAAATTGTTCTATATGGTCCACATAATGTTCAGAAAAAAGTCACACCATTTTGAGCGTCGGGTTTGGTGGGGAGAGGGGGGAGAAATCGGTAAATCTAAAAAGTATCGAAAACTTCCACATTTCACCCTCCGTAACTCTGGAACCGTTGATTTTATAACAATTATGTATAGAACCTTTTTTGTTTTAAATTTTATGTAGAACATTTTTCTATAGAACATTCTTTACGCTAAAGCATAATTTTAGAAATATTGACGAAAAACTTAAAAAAACTAATAATTTACCGACTTCTCCCCCATCTCCCCCCCAAACCGGACGCTCAAAATGGTGTAACTTTTTACTGAACAATATGTGGATCATATAGAACAATTTGGTGTTGAAGGAAAACTTTTACTTTGGATGTCTGGGTTAGGCCTTTTTTTGGACCAATTATACTATACTACCTCCGTAACTTTGGAACCGTTCATTTTAGAAGGGTTATGCATAGGACCTTGTTTATTTCAAATTTAATGTAGAACAATTTTGTGTAGAGGAATGTTCATGCTAAACCGCTTAGTTTTAGAAATATTGACGAAAAACTTAAAAAAACTACGAATTTGCAGATTTCTCCCCCCTCTCCCCCCGAAACCCGACGCTCAAAATGGTGTGACTTTTTTCTGAACATTATGTGGACCATATAGAACAATTTGGTGTTGGAGGATAACTTTCACTTTGGATGTCTGGGTTTGGGTCTAACTATACCATACTACTACGACTGTAAAAATTTAATTGTCAGTCAACAACATGGTTTCTGTCAGAAGAAGTCTACTTGTACAAATCTTATTTTGTATTCAAACTTTATCGTTGATTCTATGGAATCGGGTAACGAAGTTGACTCCATATGCTGATTTTGCCAAAGCATTTGACAGGGTGAATCATGAAACATTAATTGCTAAACTTCGTGGATATGGAATTGGAGATGATTTATTGGATTGGATCAGGAGTTATTTAACAGATCGTTCACAAATAGTGAAATATGGTGATTTTGTTTCTGAAGCCATTAGTGTTACCTCGGGTGTTCCTCAAGGTTCTCACTTAGGCCCACTTCTATTTAATCTTTTTGTAAATGATATATCATCAGTAATTAATAATAGTGAATTTCTATTGTTTGCTGACGACATTAAAATCTTTAAAGCAATTAAAAATACCTCAGATATGGATGCTCCTCAGTCTGACTTAAATAATTTATCTCGTTGGTGTGACATCAATACCTTGTACTTGAGTCTTAAAAAGTGCTACCAAATTACGTTTTCCAGAAATACTGAACATCAGTTAGATAGAACATACATACTTAAGGGTGTATCAGTTACAGAAGTTAATCAAATTAGAGACCTCGCAATTACATTTGATCAGAGACTAATGTTTGATAGACATATTAATGATATTACGTCGCGGGCTTATAGGATGCTCGGCTTTGTTCAGAGGAACTCCCAGGAATTTTCAGTATTTACTTTCAAAATTTTGTATTGTTCTCTAGTTCGGTCCATTTTGGAATATTGTAATATTATTTGATATCCTTATTATAATATGTACATTGATCAGTTAGAACGAGTTCAGAATAAATTCCCAAGAATTTGCAGGTATAAAATGGGTTTTAATAGAACTAACTGTGATTATAACTATATTCTTTGTCAACTTAATATGAAAATTTTGGAAAATAGAGAATCTGAGTGTAAATTGCGTTTTTTGCAAAAAATTCTTAATGGTTTTGTTGATTGTCCGGAACTGCTAGAATTAAATGTTTTTAATGTAAATTCTAGAAGAACACGTTCTTCTGACCTATTTAGACTGAAGATCCATCATACTAATTGTGGTAAAAATGAGACAATCACAAGGATGATGAGAACTGCCAATCATTGGCAAGATAGTGTTGAATTGTTTAATCCATCTGTGTCCGCATTCCCTAATAGTTTGAATAAATTGAGACATTAATGTTATTAATACCTACTTTTAAAATATATGTAAATGTATATTAATTATAGCTATGTATTGTAATTTTTTGCAAGGAAAAAGTGTTCGTTTAGTTAAATAAATAAATAAGTAAAATGTCAGAAGATGACGTGCATCTGTCAGCTGTCATATTCGTGTTCAGCAATCCCAAAAACTCCCCGGGTAATCTATTTGTATAAATTTTATGCCGAAAACCCTCGAAACTTCAGAAGGTGACGTGCCTCAGCAATGACCCTAGGCACCAGGTGCTACGGGTATTACGTATCCCGTGTTCAGCGATCCCAAAAACCCCCGAGTAATCTGTTTGTATCAGTTTAGTACCGAAAACCCTTGAAACTCCGGATGACGTGCCTTAACAGTAACCCTGGGCACCAGGTGTATCGGTGGTCAGTTTTGATTGCGTATTCGTGTTCAGTGACCCCAAGAACCACCTGAATAACAAAATCTGGCCCTTAGTATACTGATTTTGACATGTTTATGCACTTTTGGATATGCACTTTAAAATGCAATTACGCATTTCCACCCATTTTTCTATTGTAGACTTTTTCCTGGCATCGTCCTGAACACAATGCAAAAAGTTGCAAGTCTTTAGGAGCTGTATTTAAAAATCGATTTATTCCGGTGTTTTTTTCTGCTAAATGCCCTGGTCTATGTAATCTACTGTTTGACCTGTCTACTGTTAAATAAAGAGATTCCATGAACCACAAACCTGTGGAAATAAAAATAGATCTTTTCTACATTAATATTATTTGGTGACCTTCCCGATGCGTCAGATAAATAGCTATTTGTATAACAAGGGAGGAAAGTGCTACTTTTCCTCCCGAGAATGAAGTTTACTGCCCGACGCGTAGCGGAGGGCAGTAATCATTCAAGGGAGGAAAAGGCACTTTACTCCCATGTTATACATATGGGTTTTCCACCTTCCTCAAATAACAAGTCATTTTTTCATTTTTACTTAATTTATTTATGTAACTAACCAACAAAATTTATTAGAACTAAAACAACAAGTAGGTACAATATAACTGTCAACTGTCAAATATAAATCAAATTATTAATGTAAACATTGTTAAATCAAAATAACAATTTACTGTTTTTTACCATTCTGCAAAATACAGGATGTTTTATAAATAAACGTTAAAATGTATAGATACTTCGTAATAGAAAATAGATATTATACAGGGCGTCAATAAGTTATATTTCATGAATGAAATACCATGACGTCACTTTTACTTTTCCTCCCTAGGGAGGAAAAATATTTTCCTCCCTAGGGAGGAAAAGTACAACTTTGCTCCCTACAATCAGGTCCGGAAAAGTATACTTTCGGTAGAGGTAGGTGGAAAAATAGTTTTCAAAACTATTCCTACTAGACACACTGTCATGGTCAATAACGTAAAAATTTGTGTGCATAGCTGATGCGTATCTATTTTTTGTTTATTTTGAATTTAGTGTGATAAATTTATTGTAATTCGAATCTGGGTTTTTGTAAGTTGAAATAAGACCATGTTTGCTTTGTTTTTGATGTAGATTTTGAAAAACAGGTGGAATGAGAGTGTTAGCGTCTCTGTATTTTTTGTCCTATCCATTCGAAGATATTTTATGTATTTCTCCTTTTCATTCTTCTTCAATTTCGTAATTTCATCTATTGTGTTTTGTGATGATCTCGAGCTATATCATCTTTGCTTCCTTATTTAATATTGTTCTGAAGCTGTTTCTTTGTGGCATCTTATGCAATTTACTATTTTATTGGAAAATAAGCCACAATTTAAGTTAAAAATGAAATTTATTGACGTTTCGACTTCCACTTCGAAAGTCGTTATCGAAATACAAAATATTAATATTTTAAAGTTTAAAGACGTTTTAAGTAGGTTTAAAGACCTTTATATCGTATTTTACCCCCATTGTAGTTGCGGTCATTATTCTTTTTTTTTTAATATATAAATGGGATTATTGACGTCCAGTAATAAGCATAAACATCACGCAAAATAACTGTAATGATCATTTTAGATTACGATTAACAGTAGAACATCCGTTAATAAAGGAAGTGTTAATTTTTTATTGGTGTACGACATGGTTGGTTGGAAGTAAAATTTGCCAAAAGTTAATAGTTACTTGATTTTGTGTAGTATAGTTACTTGGGTAATATTGGGTAGTCTATAATATTATTGTTGTCGTTGTTCGATATGATGTATTTTTTTATATTGTATTTACTTCATTTATGTTTAAAATATGTATGCAATAAATATTGTCGATTATGCTGTGGTCAACAAAGAAACAACGCTAAACAGTTTAGAATTTTGTGTTTACTGACGACGTTACACATTATCTTATTCTTTATGTGCCATGCCTGTTTTGAAGCGTTGGATCTCGCCATGTTAACAAGCTGCTGGATTTTTTCTCGATCGGTAGCTACATGAAGCCAGGAGAGTTGTTGCCTTCCGACCCAGCCAGCCTTTTCCTTCTATTTTGTATGATCAACTGGATAAGCGATATGTATGTCCCCTCATTATATGACCGACCTTTTTTTGATGGTGTTAATCACAAAACGCAATCCTGGTTCTGTGTTGCTATCATAGTTTATCTAAAAAGGTCCAATTGCACTTTCCTTTTTTTCGTCCACTTATTTTACGCATAATCTTTCTCTGCATTTTTTTTTCTTAGTCTCTCGCCTCTAATCATACGATTACAACTTCTTTAGCCTTTACGTTGTTATAAATTCATACCTATTTCTCTTATATCACATGCAAGCAAGATATTGCTACATAATATAATCAATGAGAGACTGAAAACACTCCTTCAAGGGGAAATTCCACAAGAGCAAACTGGGTTCACCAAAGGTAGAGGCAATCGAGAACACCTGTTAAATATAAGACAGATAATAGAAAAATCTAGGGAATTCAATATTCCACTATACATCAGGGGGGCTCAGGATTGAAGAGAGTGAGAGAGATAGAGACCTTTTGCAGACATGTCACAAGTTCGGCATTTGTCAATCCAATGAATCTTTAAACAATTTTGCAACGTTATATTTGAAAAGCTTTCTTTCTTCGAGAAGTTTGAAAAGTTTCTTCATATGCTGCACCTTCAATGCCAAACTATAAAGGACTTCATCCTGCCATAAAGTAGTTTTATGGCTCTTGAGGTCCACATAAACAGAACAGTTCGTAAAAATCTTTTTCATATTTATAAATACATACTATAAATGCATCATAAAACGGACGATAAATGGATAGACATTGGTAATCTACGATATGCATTCCACATCATGTCAATTTACCTAGGTAAAGATCAAACGAATTTTGATTCCTAGTACCTACTCAATTTGTGAGTAAAACGAAGTTAAATGAGTTTAAGATTTAATTTCGTTTCAAAGACCACCACCTGTTTATTCACATTTCGTTTTTTTAAACTCTTCAGAACAGCCCGGGATGCATATTTACAAATCCTATACTACGGCACCAGAGTGCCGAAATCGGTTAGCCTTTGAAATACACTATTACGCTACAAACCCTCATTGATTTCGGCACCTACTAAATTATAATACTTCTAATAAATTTTGGTGTCTAAGTTTTTATTGCAATTAATATTATTTTAAGTATTGTATATTTATATTTCAATTTATTGCTTGAAAAATAGGAATAGAAATGTATTTTCTTTTCTGAAAAATGTCTTTGGCAGAGCCAATTAGCCAGACTTGTTTGTGATTGATTGCAGAGTCATAAATTTCTTATTTCATAACATAACTACTACAATATTATTTTTATAGATACATAGGTACATTTTGTTGCTTTATGTACTTTTATTTTTTTTATAGAAATGTCTAAACTGCAATAAACCTAGCATATTTAAGAATGTGTTTTTTGACCCTAACCTGAGAAACAAATAAAACAAAAATTATAAAAAATTGAATAAAAAAGAAATAAATATTTTTTATTTTTATTTATTTATAGGTACAGGTATGATTACTCGTACACAGTGCGTCCATAAAGTATCGCAAAAATTCATTATTAACTAAATAAACAACATTATTAGAAATTACCGAAATAGGTCGACTTTTGATTTTAATTCATGATATTTGGCATATATATCATACTAGTGACGTCATCCGTCTGGACGTGATGACGTAATCGATGATGTTTTAAAGGAGAATAGGGGTCGTGTGCTAGCTCATTTGAAAGGCAATTCAATTCTCTATTCAATAATATAAACATTAACATAATTTTTTATACAGGGTGTTCTATTTTTTTATATTAAATTAATTGACACAAAAAGACGAATGTGCGTAATTTATTTAATTAAAAATACATTTTACTGCTGTCCTAAAACAGAAGTAAATTTTTTTATTTGGCAAATAAACATTACCTTTCGCTTAAATTAAATGTTCAAATTGTCAAGAGGCAGGTGGGTGGCAGCTTAAACATTGAATTTAAGCAAAAAGTAATGTTTGTATTTAAAATAAACATTTTATTTCTGTTTTCTGACAGCAGTAAAATGTATTTTGAATTAAATAAACTATGCAAAGACTTCTTTTTGTGTCAAATTTAATTAAAAAATTGTTTTTGAATACCCTGTATAAATAATTATGTTAATGTTTATATTACTGAATAGAGAACTGAATTTCATTTCAAATGAGCTATCACACGATCCCTTCTTCTTCTTTGAGTGTCTCTCCTATCGGAGATTGGATATCATTAGGGCGATTCTAATTTTATTTACTGCTATTTTGAACAATTCGTTAGTGGTACAGCCAAACCACCCTCTCAAATTTCTCATCCAGGACATTCTTCTACGGCCTGGATTTCTTCGTCCTTGGATTTTTCCTTGCATTATGTTTTGTAGGAATGTGTACTTTTGTCCCCTCATCAGGTGGCCTAAGTATTCAAGTTTTCTCTTTTTTATATTCAGTAGAACTTCTGGCTTGTTATTTATTCTGCGTATTACTTCTTCATTTGTAATTTTATCCACCCAACTTATTCTTAGTATACGGCGGTAGCACCACATCTCAAAGCTTTCAAGATTTTTAATATTCCTCTGTTTAAGAGTCCATGACTCAACACCGTAGAGCAAAGTACTGAATACATAGCATTTTAACATTCTAGTTCGTAGATGAATACTAATATCACGATTACAAAATAATTTTTTCATTTTTATAAAAGTAGACCTGGCAATTTCAATACGTCTTTTTATCTCGTCGATCCCTATTCTTATTGAAAAAATCATCGATTACGTCATCACGTCCAGATGGATAACTTCATTAGTATGATATATATTATGCCAAAAAATCATAAATTAAAATCAAAAATCGACCTGTTTTGGTAATTTCTAATAATGTTGTTTATTTAGTTAATAATAAATTTATGCGTTACTTTATGGACGCACTGTATACGAGTAATTATATCTGTACTTATAAATAAATAAAAATAAAAAATATTTATTTGTTTTTTATTCATTGGCGTTTTTTTTTAATTTTTGTTTTATTTGTTTCTCGGGTTAGGGTCAAAAACACATTCTTAAGTATGCTAGTTTATTGCAATTTCGACATTTCTATTTGAATACAATAAATTGAAATACACAATACTACAGTAATATTAATTGCAATAAAAACTTAGGCAGCATAATTTAATAGATGTCTTATAATTTAATAGGTGCCGAAATCAATGAGGGTTTGTAGCGTAATAGTGTATTTCAAAGGCTAACCGATTTCGGCACTCTGGTGCCGTAGTATTATAGGAGCATTTGTAAATATGCGCCCGGGATGTGCTTTTAAAATATTATTATCATTTGTATTCCATTGAGTTTGTGAATACAACACAAAATAAACATATTATTTGGAATGTGCTCGTTGTAAAAAAAGATTGTGGTATCTGCTTATAATATTACTGTACGAAATACTCAACTATACTAGATACTTTGATGTATAACGATTTTATTAAATACTTCTTGTGAAAAAATATGAGGAATTTTGCGTCCATATTAAATTCAAAATATTCAAATCAGGATTTAAATTAAAAAAATCCGACTATTCAATAAAAACCAAAACTCTTGAGTCTGGAGTAGTTACATAATTCACGAAAAAAACCGAGGGGGAATCAAATACTAATTTATTTGACTAGAGCCTCTTCGTCGGAATTTACGATTATTTTCCTCGGTAATTTAGTACTCAATAAACGTTCCATTACCCATATCATCGACCAAATTTGAGAGAAGAGTTTCGCTCTCGGCTGTATAACTTCTTTCGATCCCCTTTACTCAAGCGGTATTATCTGTTTGCCAAATCGAGCGATATCGTACATATTATTACGATGTTTATTGTTGAAGTTATCTAAGTAGTTAGAATGTAATCGGAGGAGGGTAATAATTGTCGATTGGGTTAATATAAGGGTTGTTGTCCAGGGCTGTTAATAGTAAATAGCGCTAACGGTTTTTGATCAACTAAATAAATCCAATTGGATTACTAGAAATTTCTCGCAGTTGAACGATACTTTTGCAAAGCCGCATTCAATTTGAATTCCGAAAACAGCTTAGAACTAAAGAAGCATTGTTTGCCTTCAATGTCTTTAGCGATATTATGTTTAGATATGAATCAGGATTTATATACCACCTTCATTGATTTTGAGAAGCCATTTGATATGTTGAACCATCAGAAGAGGGTTGAAACTTATAGTTATTCCTCGCAATTTGTTGATGCATGTATCTGTGAAGTAGTTCCTGATCAAGCTCTGTAGATAGAGAGATATCCTTAAGTCCCTCAATAAGCCACAATTTTACCAAAAAATGATTTTATTAACGTTTCGACTCCCAGTTGGGTGTCGTTGTCAAAATACAAAATAATACTAAATTAAACAAAAATGTTGTTGCTTAGTAAAAAATTCTTCTAATAATTTATTTAATCTGACTCATTTATATCGGCAATTCAGACAAGTATTATACATTTTAAAGTAGAAGACTTTAAAATGATATTGCCAATATTGATGAGTTGCGTTCCTGGGCCGACTTTACTAAAAGATAGTTCATTTGATTACATGAAATCAACCCAACTCAAGAATATCAGTCACAAAAATCATAGCATGTGATATGTCTTGAAAAAGACAACCAAATGCAACGGTGTGGCAGTAAAATTCTCGCGCTAGAGACTCCATAGTAAATCACGAGTGAAAACCAGGAAAAACCTCGTGATACTATCCCGACATCGTAAGTATTTGGGCTTACATTTAGTTTACTCTCAAATCTAATACCAAATTCCGACGTTAATATACAGAGTGTTTCATTAATAATTGTCCATATAGTAACTAGAGAAACCTTAGCACAAAATACGAAGATTTAACCTAAAACACTTAAATAAAATGTAGTTCCTTACTGAGTTACAGGGTGTTTTGTCTATAAATTTAAAAACTATTTTTGCTCAGCATTTTAAAACTATTCGACGTATCCTTTTCGTATTTGGCAGGAAGTATAGGTACTGTACAAACTACTAAATTATGTTAAACAAACGTTTCTGTCTATTACCAGAGGCGTACGACGGGGTAAAGTGAATGGTTGACCCTTTCCAAATTGTACGCCACTGGCGGAATTGCTATTTTAGTTCAATTTTTGGATTTTCCAATACTTTCTATGAAAATAATATACTCTTCATTCGTAACGATAAAGTCATTAGTTTTCGAGATCTTTCAAGTTAAAAATGAAACGACACGGTTATTTTGATTAATGTATTGTGTCGCTTCATTTTTAGTTTCAAATATCTCGAAAACTAATCATTTTATCGTTCCGAATGAAGAGTATATTATTTGCATAAAAAGTATTTAAAAATAAAAAAATTACACTAAAATAGCAATTTCGTCAGTGGCGTAGAATTTGGGAAGGGTCAACCAGCCACTATCCCCTGTCGTACGCCTCTGGTAGTAGCTAGAAACATTTGTTTATCATAATTCAGTAGGGTGTATAGTAGTCGCACTTTCTGCCAAGTATGAAAAGAATACGTTGAATAGTTTTAAAATGCTGAGCAAAAATAGTTTTTAAATTTTTAGATAAAACACCCTGTAATTCAGTAAGGAACCACATTTTATTTAAGTGTTTTGGGTTAAATCTTCGTATTTTGTGCTAAGGTTTCTCCAGTTACTATATGGACAATTATTAATGAAACACCCTGTATATGCTATTTTAAATTATAAGTAATATTAATAATACATATATATATATATATATATATATATATATATATATATATACATATATATATATATATATATATATATATATTATATACATAATACTAAAATATAAAATATGTACTAACTCGATATGTTACTGACTTGGTCATTGATATGTTACTGACGTGGTATTTTCTTTCTATTGACTTCCTCTTTCAGTGTGGGTAACCACATCTTACTGCATTCTACCGAGAAATTTGCGACACAATTGGTTTCATTTAGCATAATTAGAGAAGCTTCTTTGATTTTTTTCTTTTTACTATCTGTTTCTTTCGGGACTATATTTGAATCTCCCCACTGAACTCTATGTTCATTATCCCATGCGTGTTGACATATTTGAGATCTATCAAATTCTCTATTTTTAATATAAGACTGATGTTCATTTATTCTAACGTTTAATGGTCTTGATGTTTCACCTAAATAAAATTGTTCGCATTCACAAGGTATTTTATAAATACAATTCTTTGTTCTTTCTTGTTCATTGTTAGGTTTAGTTTAGATAGAATAGATCTCAACGTGTTTGTTGTTTTGAATGTTGTTGAAATGTTGAATTTATTTCCTATTGTTTTAAGTTTCTCGGATAGTCCTTTTATATATGGTATTGATATTTTCCTCGTATTATTTCTTGTGGCTGTTATAGGATCCCGTTCTACGTTGTTCTGTTCTATTCGATCCAATCTTGACAATTCCTTAATTTATAAACGATAAAGGATAATCATTTTTTAATAAAACAGATGTTAACAATTGTTTTTCTTCTAACAATGAATTTTCGTTAGAACAAGTAATTTTGGCTCTATCATATAAGGATTTAATGATTCATTTGAAACTAAAACATCGAGGAAAGGCAGAGTGTTATTATATTCCTTTTCCATTGTAAATTTTATTGTCTCTTGATAATATTTAGGAATGTATCCAACAATTCTGATCTATGAGGCCATATTGAAAACACATCATCTACATCCGTTGCAAGATAATTCGGATGGAATTCACTAGATTAAGAGACTGGGCCGATATCAAGCACACAATGACTGTACTCCCTTAATGCTGTAACGAATAGTCACCCTTAGTCTTTCGTTACATTAGGTTCAATTTTAAATTATATTCAAAATTTAAAGGTACTTTACTAATGATAAATCTGATCTAATCCGAAATGTCTTGCAACGAATTATATATCTCCACCATACTGTGGGTTTTAAATTTTGTTTAGAAATGATATTTTTAAATCCTCCATATATATATTAGCCAATAATGGAGATAAAAAAGAGCCCATTGCTAAACCAAAATTTTGTTTATAGAATTCATTATTTAGTTGAAAATAGGTATTATTAGTACATAATGTCAATAACTCCATAATGTCAATAGCTGATACATTTAGTCTTATCCTAGTTGTCAATGTATTATCATTCTTTAATTTCGTTTTGATTGTGTTTAAAGTTTTATCTAATGGCACATTTGTAAATAAACTGTATGTCAAAACTTACTAAAATATTATTTGGATTAAATTCAATATTTGATAATTTGTTTAAAAAATGTTGTGTATTTTTTATAAATGTGTCATTATTATTTGCGAATGGTTTTATAATTTAATAAAAATTTTGATAGTTTACTACAAGAAGAATTGATGGTACTACAAATGGGTCTAAGTGGAATATTCGCTTTATGAATTTTCGGTACTCCATAAAAATGTGGTGTCTTACTGTAATGAGGTGTCATTAATTTTCTTTGATAGTACTTTAGATCATTTTTAAATTTGAATGAAGTTCTAAAGATTTTGTTTTCCAGTGTCTTCGTTGGATCCTTCGTTAATTTGGTATAAGGTCCATTTGTAATTAGACCTGTAATTTTGTCCTCATATTGTATTTTATCCATTATTACAGTTGCATTTCCTTTATCCGCTGGTAGGATTGTTATGGAGTCATCATTTTTTAAAGTTTTTAAAGCTTTTATTTCCTCTTTGATGATGTAAATTTATAGAAATAGAATTTCTTATGTCCAGGAAGAAGAAGACATACTTAGAATTGTTCATCAGAGGAAAGAGTGAATGACTAGGCTTAGAACTAGTAAGAATGCTGGAGATGATACGCTAGAATTAGCAATAACAGCATTAGATATCGTGATTTTTAACACATTCTGTCAAAAGTAAGTATTACATATAAAAGTTCCTTCATACAAAATGGTTAACAAGAAAAGAAGTGATACGGAAATCAAGTGGAAAAGCGAAACGAAACCAAAATATCAGAGCGGAATAAATCGTCTTTACTAAGAATAGGTATATTTGTTCTTCTTCTTCTTTCTTATAATCCTTAGTGTCCTTCAGGGCGTCGGATGTAGGGTTCCGCCTGCTATCCTTTTCTTCCATGCACTTTATGTCTCTCTTTTCACCTATATCATGGATTGGGTCCATCCACATCTTCCTTGGTCTTCCCTCTTTTCTTTTGTTTCCAATTTTGGCTTCATGTACCTTCTTCGTTAGTCTCTTTTGCTCCATTCGCTCTATGCGGCCAAACCAGTTCAATTGTTTGTTTGCGATCTTATATTTGTTATTTGGAAATCAATTTTCAAAACAAATTATTTAAAAAACGGTTTTGTCTACCTATTTTCATTTTTTAAAGTAAATTTAAACGCCACTGATTTGCCAATAGCAGCATGAATATTTCTGTTGTTGCAGCTGGCTCATTGCAAATAATCATAATATGTTTCTTTGATTTTCTTATTAGTGAACTTCATATTTGATTAAAATTAGTAGATTCTGCTACATGTATGCGTCCCCTCCTGCAGTTCTTGTACTATAGATTTTTATTTGCTAGTAACACCCTAGATATATTTTTAAAATTATGTATAATCTATTTATACAGGGTGTCCCCGAAAATAGTGCGTTCCTTTAAGGTATGGATATAATACACAATTATAGAGCAAAAAAGTCCTATAACATTTTTTTCTAAAATTAACCGTTTCCAAGAAAAAAATTACATTATTCTCCATATAAGTGAATTTTTATTTTCATAAATTTGAATGACATGTCAACGTAGCCTAGAAGAACTTGCTGTGACTGTGGAAATTTAACCTAATAACCCCTTGTTTATTGACTTTGAGGTGTGATTTTTGGGGTTGTTGACATCGTAGGTACCTACCTGCAAAATAATGGATATGGGTTTGGTTGATATTTACATTATTTTACCTACCAGATGAAACTGACCTACAAACCTACTTTTTTAATCTTTATATTTTTGAGTTGCGCGTTGTTGCCAGACTTCAATTTGCATATCAAAATGTATTTTCGTATTTTGGTCAAACGGATCAATTTAGAAAAAAATGTTATAAGACTTTTTTGCTCTACATTGTGCCTTCTACCTATACCTTTAAGGAACGCACTATTTTCGGGGACACCTGTATATTATCTTATCAAAGCCTTCCCTTAAATTAATATTCGTGCATGTCATACACTACATTTGGTTTTCGATTAGAGATAGGCGACTGAAGTAAGCGCTAAAGTCGGCAACATTGCTTATGAGAATGCGTTACATTCCCACTGTAGAACATAAACATATTAACGATAGACCAGGCTAGTGATATGGCACTCAATGCATCGGGGTGTAACGCCAATATCAAGTACGGGGGTCTAGATATCTTTGTCTGTCGTACGAGTGTGAGCTTATCTCCAAGAGGTGGGAGTAATGGAACGACACAGACACAGAGTCAGCGGCCATCATATGCTAGAGAGAGAAAGCTAAGCGCCGGTAGAGAGAGATAGATAACCCACCGACCCGAACTACTCCGCGTTGCTCTATTTTTCGGACCTTGTCTAATCTATTGTTATTATATCTATGCTGTAGAATTGACGAAAGACTGAATAAATCGGCGCGACTTAGGTGAGGGAAGCGGTGAAACAGTGTTGCAATGTATTGGGTGTACTCGTATACCTAATTTAAAAGTAAATAATCTGTATAAAATATGTATTTATCAAAGAAAATCGCTTAGGTATTCAAATAAATAGAGAACTAAGTAAAAAGAAACAAGAAGGTAATATTTTCTACTTAAATTGTCGTTAAACATTTAACGAATATGAATAGGTAGGTATAGATTATTAGCGTAAAATAAATCGTTTCTTTCAGCATTCAATCTTGTTAAATCGAATTGACGCTCCGGTCCGGGAGAGAACAAAGAACTTTGCAGTTGCAAAAGGTCCTTCCATGCTTAACACTAAATCAAATCGAGCAAGTTCCGTTAAATCGTCCCCAAATTAGAAGCCGTTCGTCGTTAGCCCAAGGCAATTTGTCCCTGTCTTTAAGATTATCTTTCAAAAAGGGAAAAGACGCTTTCGGACGCTTTCCAGCCAAATTAATTCTTTTTTGCGTCCGTTCCTTGCCACTTTGTGGACATATAACTGAAGTTGATGATACAGCACATTCCTGAAGCGCATTTTTCTGTAACAAATCTCTAATTAAAAAAAGATACTACTGCACCTTTAATTTGTCTTAAAATAAATCTTGATAAAATAGCCGTGTAGTAATGTAGTAATAACGTGTAGTGAGATTTTCTAAATTAAATATTAATTAATTATTTTAAATGAACTTATGAGTAAAGATGCACATGGGGCGTCCCGTCCCGCACTTTGTCCCGCATTTTGTCCCACGAGATGAGATGTGACAGCGATTTTTGCTGCATATCAGGAAGCAGGACAGGCCAGCGATTTTTCTACGGGATAGGACAACAGTACTAGTCGAGGAAATGAAGCATTTTGGCTCGCAATTTTTTTGTAACTTGAAATTTTCATAGAAGGTAGGAAATAGTCCAAGGATCATTTTCTATATCATGCTGCTGTACGCTAAAACCTTGGTGGTAGTTGCCACCCCATATCGGGTGTGGGAATATTTTATTACATTTTAACCATGTAAATTGATGTAAAAAGTAATTTTAAGAATAAAATGCTTTTTACATTTTCTTCGTAAAACTAATATTTTTCGAGTTATTCGTGGTTGAAAGTAACAGTTTTTCGACGGAAAAATCGACTTTTTTATAGGGTTTTGTGAGAATAACTCGAAAAATGTGCATTTAATCAAAAAACTGTTGATATCAAAATTGTATCTTTTAGTAACTCAAACGAAACTGTTTTTCTATAATATGTTCACGACCAATACAAACCGAGATAGGGCATGTTAAAGGTTAGCTTTTTTCGTCAAATGCATAATTTGAAATAATCAAAGCCAAATAACAAGAAAACTTTGCAATTTTCCAAGAAAACGTTTTTTCAAGCATACAATAAGATCTTTCAAAAAAAAATAATAAGAAGTTTCCAGCATAAAAATTAAGCAGCTTATGATAAAAAAAAAGTCGGTACCTGTTTTTCTCTACGAAAAAAACAGTGAAAACAACCCTCTAACTACCCTTGTAACTAAAAATTGGTCTTCGCCTTTCTGTAATTCCTTTTATATTTATATTATCAATACACCCAAGAAGTTTGACCTATTTAAAAGGCCTAATTTTAGAAAAATTGGAGTTTAAAGAAAAATTGATTTTTTGCAATTTTGCATTTTTTATCATTTTATTCAAAATATCTCCGAACATACTGGAGATACGAAAAAAATAATAGACTACTAAATTGTAGCTTTTTTAATAGCTAAAATTTCCCTATGCATAGATTTTCATTACAGTGAACAGTTAGCGAGATATAGCTGTTTAAAACATCTATTTACGAGCAAACATCCCCTTATTCGAGCCCTTTAAACCCACCTCAATTAAAAATTAAGGGATCTAACGGAATTTAATTTACACAGTCTTATTACTCTTCAAAAATCCTACAAAACTTTTATTAAAAAAAGTTTTTATCGACAAAAATGAAGGAGCTATGTTTATAAAACTATTTTTTTTTTTCGAAAAATTCGAATAGTCCCCTTATAGAGCATTTTCGATGTACCTATATAATACCGCAGAGCCGGTTCGTATACAGGATGACTAAAAAACTATTTGTATGTGTATGTTTATATATTTGTAAATTCGTATTTTTGTATAAATAAATGTTTTTGTAATTTTTAATTCTACTTTTTTCTGTATAGATCTATTAAATTCTCTACTTATAAAAATTGCAATGTTATTAAGGGTGGTTTTTAAGAGTTGAAATATTATATTATATCCTAAAGCATAAAACAATCATTATCTAACCAGCCAAAACCAAATTTTACCTATATTAAAGTTTACAATGATTTTATATAATTTTTGACAATAAGGGTAGTTTACACCCCTAAAAATAATCAACGCCCTTGAGCATGATATAGAATATGAAGTACAGGGTAAGATGATCCTAACCCCAAATTTTTATGTAAATTAATGCAAGCTGAAATTATTCTTTTAGGATAAGTAAACTTTTCATATATAGCTCCAACAAGGGTGGTTTTAAGGGTTGAAATATTGTGATATTATATCTTAAAGCACAAAACAATCATTATGTAACTAATAAGAAGCAAATGTTGACAATATTAAAGTTTAAAATGTTATTTTATAATTTTTTACAATTTGGGGTGGTTTTCACCCTTAAAAAACCAAAAGCGTACAACGGCTCAATATACAAAATGAACTAGAGGGTGAAATGAGCCTAATCCCAAATTTTTGTACAAATCGATGCTGGACGAAAAAATTGCGAGGTTTTACCATTTTTCCCGCTTCATTTCCTCGACTATACTGGCACTTTAGTGCATTGCAACGTAAAAATATTTTTTCTACAACCACTATTCAAAGTGCACTTTTCTGCACGGTTTTATGTTAGCAAATTTGATATTTTCTCACAGTATAAGATATTTGACATTAGTGTGCAGAAAAGTGACGTTTTTGTGCCGCAAAGTGACGTTTCTGTGCCGCAAAGTTCTTTTCTGCACAGTTGACTCCCTCATTCTGAGTAACGTTATATTCTGTTTACATCCGTGGACTACCGCATTCTGAGTAACGTTATATTCTGTTTACATCCGTGGTTAAACTTTAGACAAATATATAACCTATAAGACAATTATTATATTTAACTATAGTTAGCATAGCAACTAAATTATGGATGTTACAACTGTTTTATTTTACAATTTTATTCTTATTAAACATTTTATAATTATCAAATAACCAATAAGGATTTAGCAACCTGTGCAAGAGACGTCGAATGAAGTAGGTTTTGTGTAAATCCGTGACTGCATAAATATAATGTCAATAATGTCTAATAATTGTTTAAATTTAAACAAATTAAAGCAGTGCATTAATTTTTTAACTGATTTCTGTGCAATTTATTTAGGTATAAGGAATTTAAATTGATTAGTAGGTATTAATTAAATACAGTTTAAAATTTATCACATAGGTACCTATTATAATTAATCGTCGTTTGGAAATTGTGATTTTTATTTTTAGAGAAAACTGTGCTTGTAGAAAAAGTATAGTGTGAAACACGTGCAGAAAGGTAATTTCTCACTCGTTTGAATTGCGGCACTCGCTTGCGCTCGTACCGCAACTTTTCAAACTCGTGAGAAATTAGTACCTTTCTGCACTTGTTGCACAATATACTATTTCTACGAGCGTGCAAAAATGTCTACTCTCGCGCACGCATTTTAGTTTAGAAAGTTTCACTTTTCCGCACGCGTGTTACTTTTCCGCACGCGGTTTTTACTTTTCCGCACGCTTGTTAAGTTAGATATGTTAATATGGCCTTAAAGTAATTATAATACATGCAATAAACTAATATTTAGATATTATTTACTAATTTATTTCAAATATATCTTATTGTGTTCCTGTTTTAATGAAATTAAGTCACAAACAGTCAAAAAGTCAAATCAGTAGACAATAACAGTAGTTTTGAATCGTCGTCATGGAAACAAGATCGTCGTCAGGCTAACCAATTATGCTGAAAGTTTGGTTTTGACAGCCTTGTCAAAGAACTAATTTGTGTATGTATTTTCGTATATAATATCACAAGAGAGAAAATTTTGCCGGCAATATTTTCGACTGGTATGAAAGTTTGTTGCCTGACAATTTTCGCGAATTAAATTTTGACTTAAATCACGAGACGTCAGTCGAGTGATTTTGTCAAAATTTCATAAGCGAAAATTACCAAAAGGCAACGAACTTGAATGAAACCAGGAGAAAATGTTACAGGTAAATAATTTTCTCTCGAATGATATTCGACAAGACTATTTCACGAGACAAATAATGCACCATATCAACGAAATATAATCTTTATTTATTTGTTACTACCAGACACTTTCGTGACGGATCTGTCATAATTTTGTCGCTGAGAAATCACGTCGCTAAGGAGTTTTGTCAGTAGAAAACGATGCGTTGCTATGCCGTTTTTTCAGTTAAAAACAGTCTAGTGAAATAGTCATATTAATTAAATTAATTGATTAAGATTTGGTCATTTTTTAAAGACTCGTAGAAAAAATATTCGTTAGGAACACTAACTCTTGCAGAAAGTCTCTTTTCCGCACGCGACTGCAGTTTGCCGAACGACGCGAAGCGGGAGTAGTATGACTTCCTGCACTTGCTAGGAAAATAACTATTTCATCAGCTATAACTCTGCTTCTAGTACGTCTTAAATATCTAATGCATACACTATTTTTTTCATTTTTTTACGGGCTATATTTTTGCTAAGAATATTTTATTCGACAAAATACTTACTTTTTGAGTTATTTGCGAAAAACCGTCTAAAAACGTCTAATGCCGAACCAGTAGGTTTTCATATACTTGAATTTTTATGTATAACTTACTTTGCCTCGAGTCTGCGAAGAGTAAACAGGTCTATCGCAATGTCAATTTGTACTGTAGTCAGTTCTTCAATAAAGTGGTGAAACTCTTATCTAAATTAATTGTCATTCAACTGAAGTGAAAAGTGAAAGAGATTTATTCTCATCAATCATTAGTTTTATTTTTAACCGAGTATCAAAACCAAGTTTTCGTTGGAATTTAGCCATGATGAATAGACATCAATAATTGAGGTGCAACTTTTAAACCTCCCCTTGTCTTCTTTCATTTATCATTGGTATGGTTTGCAAATAATAGAGGTTGCATTAGAGGTTTTATTTCTCCTGAAATTAAGTATTCGAAAACAGTCATAAAATTGTATATTTATGTAATTATTTTTGATTGCGACTTAGTTCTCTTGGTAACAACAACCCTATTAAACTTTTTATATTTGCCTTTTACGTTTTGCTAACAGAATTTTTCTTTACTGAAAGAAGTTATTATAAAATTCATTCCAGACGTTGCAGAAAATACAATCCCTTTATCAAAATATCATAACGTCAAGCAAACGTTTCAATCTTTTAGAAAAGCAATCTGGTGGAAAAGTATTGGATATATATTAGATTATATATGCACACTTGCATCAGGACGAGTTGTTTTCCAGTCTGGTGGCATGGCAAATACGACAATATCCCAATATCCCTTTGATGTCGAATAAGCAGGTTCGGGATGGCTTTATCGAAATGCGGAAATTTATAGCTACATAACACTAAGACTTAATCTTTGTACACTCATGGTTTTATTTTCAATAACGTTGACCTACTCGTTTATCGGTTTCCGTTTTATACTGACAATCCAACATGGAGTTCCAATTTTTGCCATAAACTTAATAGACCAGGACGGATCTGTGAAAAAACGTCTATTTTTGGAAGTGAGAGATGGCATTCGGCTTTTTGCAGTAAAAGTTATTTTAAGAGATAATTTCAATAATAATAATTAATTTATGCTACCTCCCAACTATGTCCGGAACATTCTTAAAAAAATTTAAATATTTAAAAATTACTAAAAATATATTTTGTTCTACTTTCTTTGCTTATAACTTTAAAACAATTCATTTTTGAACAAAATCGTACAGAAATAAAATAAAGATAATTAAATCTTCTATGAGATGCGACTGGTTAAAAATATCTTAATTTATTATCCTTGCTGCAAAATAGCAATAAACACACAAAAGGGGGAAAACAAGCCTGTTATTATTCACTGTTTTTCAACCAATTAGGTTGCACATAGGACCTTCGTAATTTGGATTTCTATAGCTATGATATACTTAAACGGTCCACCAAATTTCATTAAATTCGATTTTATAGATTTCGCATAATAATTTTTCAAAATCTCGAACAACTTATAATATACCTTACCAACTATACTAGCCTTCAGGTATACTAAAATATACCTTATTAAGATTGCCACTTTTTTTACATATAAATAGGTACTCAACCTATCTAATGCACTTTACAGATTGAAATCGGATTATTTAGGCGACCTCAGCAATATTTGAAAGTTATAAACAATTTTGTGGCTTATAATTAAATAGAATATCTCGAAAACGGTACTGGAAAAGACTCGAAACGCTTTTTTTCAAAAGAGAAAAAGTTGAATTGCGAGGAGTGTATCCTGAGATAGATTCGGTCAAATTTGACCGGTATTTGCGACGAAGTTATAAAAAATAAGGTGGTAATCTTTGAACCATTATCTTCTTCTTTCGGTCCTCTTTCAGTATCTATACACATTTTCATATTTTCAAGACACTCATGACATACTGTTATGCTCAGTATTTTCTCTCTGTTATGAGATTGATCAGCATATTCTTATTTTGATTAATTAATTAATTATTTTAATTACTACTTATGGAAAACAAAGCCAAAATTAAATAAAACTTTCTAATAAAATTTATTCTCAGGGCTAATTTATTTTAATGTATTACCTTTGGTTTGTGGCTTCTAGTATCTCTAGTTGCTTACTTCATCCAGGACAAAACAGGGAACATAAATATACTCAATGTCATATAAATTCTATAAATATTATTTATTTATCCAATATACCATAAATATAAGATTTAAATGTATGCTAAAAATCAATTTTGTTGCAACTATTTCTTATCTAATAAATTAATCTTTAATTCTGCTATCTCCTTTTTTTAACAAAATTTTCATTTAAATAATTTGTTAGACTGTTCTTACTATTATATAAAAAATTTACTTTCCACCTTTTGAATTAATTACTTATTTCTTCTTTGAATTTATGAATGACTAAATGATGCTGTTGAACTGTTCAATAAAAAATAAACAAATATGGTACGTGATATAAAACAACTCTCTCCGTTTCACAAATAATCTGACTAACCTTTTTTTTCTCTTCTTTACTTCTTCTCATGGATTGTGTAGTCTTTGATTCTCCCACACGTGCTCCTAGGATCCTTCTCGTCCAAACTGCTTCACAAACAACAAAACTCGCTCGAAATCTCTCCTCAGTTTTCTCTCTGCTCGATGTCTTGTGCAAATAGATACCAACTGGCTACTCGTTTCAGACAGAAACAGGAATCTCCTCGGACACAAGGAGATTTAACTTCTCAACTTGATCAACGATTTCGTTTCAACACGATTCTGCTTACACGGTCGCCAACTTCACCACTTTACACCGACTTCTTACTTTTCAAAAACTGGACTGCTCTCTTCAGGTCTTCATTACACAGTGAAACTTTTTTTTCTCCTCCAAGTCAGACTCAAACACTCTATTCCCCTCCCATCCGTCTCTCTCGCTAATCACAAAACATCCGCTTTACACATTACATCCCGCCTTTCATTTCTTAAGAACAAATTAATTTTGTATGCAACTTTTCCATTTTGTCAAATTCCAGGAGACACCAAAATTACTTTTGTGTTTCTACATGCTATAAAAACCCGATATATTCTAAAACTCAACAATAATGGTGTTTTACCGTCTATCCCTCCAAGAAGCATTTATAAATGTCCTATTACTGCAAAGCGAATACATGTACTTTCTAATCCGACAGTTTGTATAAGTCCGTTCATAGAAACACTAATGCTGAACGATTTTCACTTTCCGCGAACCACTGCTTAGGATTAAATTATACTATTTACAATATTTGGCCATATACAGGGCTATGAAAATCTATGATCTCGTGGTCTTTGACATAAATTAATTTTCTAAATTTTCCCCATAAAAATTATATAACAATATATAAAAACGATCGGTATTTCGCGATTATTTGGTTTAAAACTAACGAAAAAACTAGGTTAAAGACGGTTAAAGACAGTTGAATTTTGTTGATAGTTCAAAGTGGTGTTTTTCAGGTAGGGCCAAGCAGATTCCAGGGCAAGCCCTGGAAGCTTGGGTTTTCAATAATAATGATGCATCAATGATCATGAAGAAACAGACAAAAAAGAGTCAAAAAAGTCAAAGAAGCAGCCCTCGTCCTACCCAACGAAGAAAAATGTGTACCAAACCCATAAGCAGAATGCTGTAGCCTTTGGTTGTCAATACATACTAAAAAAAGTCAACAATCAACAATAGCGGAGTTAAGGAAGTCGAAGAACAAATCATCGACAATCTCATACACAGTACATATTTATGCAACATACAATGCGCGATTACACATCTATGTACAAAAATTAAACTTAAAGAACTTAATTAACAGTTGAGTCCCTGAATCTTTACCCGTGCGTCATTATTTAAAGCATACGAAATAAGTCGATGATAAGTCGGAAATTGAAATTTACTAAACGCAACGGCAAGTCACTTACTGTCACTTGCTGTTGCGTTTAGTAAATTTCAATTTCCGACTTATCATCGACTTATTTCGTATGCTTTAAATTATGACGCACGGGTAAAGATTCAGGGACCCAACTGTATACAATCACATCTACGATACAAATTAGACAAAGTAACACAAAATAACCCACAAGAAACAGTCAGAATTTAATATCCCTAGGGTAATAGTATCATCATCAAACAATTTTTTCAACCACACACTTCATGCTGTGGCCTATAAGATCTAGACCAAGTATGTTAATTTGTGAAAAGACATACTTAACCTAATAAAACCAGGTTATAAAAACTTTCCAGAATTTTTAGAAATTTTAATTCCGGAGTGGAAATCCAAACATCAAACATTAGATAATTAAAATGGAATTTTTTCATTACATCAGTATCATGGCTCAATCTCATATAAACGTAAATACTTCGATAACCTTTAAATTAATAAGACTTTTCAATTTTTAACTTCTAAACCCTACTCATACACCATTTTATTTATTGGTCCCCCAGATAACTCCGTCTTTAGCCAACTGCTGTTTTGTCTGGCTTCCAATCCCATGAATAAACAATGACCCATATACGGCCTTGTCAAATAATGAGAATCGACTATCTAGTCCATTCACTCACGGTAAAATATCGCAAAACCTACAAATTTTTAACAAATGTATTGCCATGAAATTTGGCATACACATGGGATGAGTTTCACACCTTCTGGGGGTTAAAAAAATGTCTTTCAGAATAAGTCTATACTTTTCGAGTTATTTGAGAGCATTTTTCATGAAAAAACCACGTGTTTAGACGGTTGTTAGCAAATAACTGAAAAAGTAAGTATATTATAGAAAAAAATATATCTTCTTCTTCAGATGCATATCCACTAATGGATGTTGGATTATAAGTTGAAGAATTATAAGCAAAAATGTAGTTTATAAAAAGGTGAAATAAATGGTGTATGTATGAAGACAGACCCAATAGAATGAGAGCTGTAGCTAATGAAAAATATGTTCTTATTCGTCAAATTTCAAATCGAATATTTCAACGTGAAATAACCAAAAAATAAAGCACTTTTCGGGAAAACTTATCACAACTTTTTTAAAGTGTTTTAAAATGGCTTTATTTTCGTTTTTTTTTAGTTTTTAGCATCACAATTAAGTAAGTTCAAAATAAAGTCTCTTTTTTGCTAAAAAAGATCGTGAAAATCACCCCCTAATTAGCATCCCAAATAAAATTAATCGTTACAGATTCACAAGTTACCTTACTTATGTAGGTATTGTTTATATGATCTGTAAGTTTCATCGGTTCAAAGTGATTATTTATGAAAGGGCTGTAGTTAAAAGGGATTGAACGAGTCACTAATCATGAGTGTATGCAAATTTTGAGTAGCCACATATCTTGACCAATGTCTTACCCATTTGTCTTATAGGAAGAAAATGCAAAATATTCAGAAAAGTAAAACCTACATTTTTTTACTCTGTGAGATTTTTGGTATCATTAATAACTTTCAAGTCATAGCATTTTTTCAAACTTAAAATAAGCACTTTGAACCTATGAAACTTACAGATCATATAAACAATACATAAGTAAAGTAACTTGTGAAACGGCAACGATTAGTTTTATTTGGGATGCTAATTAGGGGGTGATTTTCACGATTTTTTTCTTAACAAAATAAAGGAACCAATTTTATTTTGAGCGTAGCTTGCTTACTTTTCATGCTAGAAACTTTTTTCTTCTTCTTCTTTCTCGAAACTCCTTATGCCCCCCAGGGGCGTCGGAGTAGAAACTTTTTTAAAAACCAAAAATAAAGGACTTTAAAAACGTGATGATTAGTTTTCCCCAAAATCCGCTTAATTTTTTGGTTATTAAACGTTGAAATATTCGATTTGGAATTTGACAAATAAGAACCTATTTCTCATTAGCTACAACTCTGCTTATATAACCTCTAAAAACGTATTTTTTTTTTGAAAAATGAACATAAATCGCAAATAACTCGAAAAGTATTGACTTTGTGAAAAAACTCGATAGAACAAAAGTTGCTTAGAAATTGTCAGATTATTAATTTCCAGACTTATTTTGACTTATTTCCCCCGAGAAGGGGTAAAACTGTACCCCTGGGCAAAAGCACACATCCGCACAAAATCACTTTTTTTCTTTGACATGTTTATACTTAATTTCATGTCAATACCAGCGGTTCTTTAAAAGTTAGAGCAAGATCCGTGAGTAAATGGACTAATCGCGGTGTTGACCCTTTTTCGCCACACTCAGTCGAATTTTATAGTCGTGGACTCATTTATCCTCCAAAACAAATGATGTCAGGTCTCTTGTACTTTGGGGTAATTTATTTTACTTAACTCCTTTTAGCCTTTGTTACGAATTATTTGCATTTCCGGAATTGCCTCGTATTCACAAGTATGCATATACATTTAACAATGCAGTTGGAAGTAATTAGATACATTTAATGGAAGCATAAAGAGTGCTAGAATCGCAAGAGAGTGTTGGGTATAAGTGCATATCGTGACCAGTGGCGTTACATAAAACATGTTAATAACCTTTGTCCCACACAATTCAATTCTGCTCTGGGTTCATATCCCAGGCGCGGATCCAAGGGGGGGTCAATGGGGTCAATTGCCCCCTCCTTGAGACTTCGCCTGGTGTCGCCTTTTTTTAAGAAAGAGATAATTATGATTGAAAATAAATAGTGAGTTTTGTGTCCTGTTGACAACTGAATAACGGAATAAAACATAATTCCTTCTCCAAAGTACGTGTTCTCGGTCTTACTGTATGGTGTCGTGTCTTGGACTGTGAATAAAATCGATCTACTTACCTAAATCATCTTGAGGCTTTCGACATGTGGTAGATAAAGATGAAGGCAGAAGAATTTTAAAAGATTTTAAAAGTATCTTGGGTGAAGAAAATTCAAAACTCCACAATACTAGAACGTCTCAGCAAGACTACTGAGATTATAGAAGGCATTAAGAAGAGAAAAGTGGAGTATTTTGGACATGTAATGAGAAGTTTCAAATATAGGTTGCTACAAAATATTATGCAATTGAAAATAGAAGGCAAACGCAGTCCAGGACGAAAAAGCACTTCGTGGTTGATTTAGGGTGGCAGTGAATAAAATTAAGATAGCTATGATAGTAACCAACGTTCTGAAAGGACATGGTACATGAAGAAAAATAAAGTAACAGCCCATACTGAAAAAGAATCCTGCGTACGCGAGTGACAAGAAAAGTTTTATTTCATTGCCCCCTCCTTGCAAGGTTGCTGGATCCGCCGTTGTCATATCCTTTATTTATAATATTTTATTAAGGGTGTAGGCGCAAAATTTCGGCTCCAATGCTTTTTAAATGCAATAATTTTTTTGGAATCCAGAGAAAGCTAATAAATATTTTTTAAAAATTTAAACGCAAAATGAAATATTACATTATTACCGCCCCCTTAGAAGAAACAAACAAAAAGTTTCTTGTGAATGAGATATTTGAAATTAAAAATCACACTTTTTTTTCACCCCTGTCACATATTAAAATAAAAATTATAGAAGTTTTCAGGGACTTTCAGCCCTCGGTAATAACGTAATCTTTCATTCTGCGTTTAAAATTTTCAAAATACTTATCAGTTTTCTCAGGATTCGAAAAAAATGAATGCATTTAAAAAGCATTGGAGCCGAAATTTTGAGCCTACCGCCCTAAGTAGTTTTAAATATATATTTTCTAAATAAATATTTTTGAAAAATTTAAACGCAGAATGAAATATTACATTATTACCGCCCCCTTAGAAAAAACAAAAAGTTTCTTGTGAATGAGATATTTGAAATTAGAAATCAACTAATTTTTTTTTCACCCCTGTTACATATTAAAATAAAAATTATAGAAGTTTTCAGGGACTTTCAGCCTTCGCTAATAACGTAATCTTTCATTCTGCGTTTAAATTTTTCAAAAATACTTATCAGTTTTCTCAGGATTCGAAAAAAATTAATGCATTTAAAAAGCATTGGAGCCGAAATTTTGCGCCTACCCCCCTAAGTAGTTTTAAATATATATTTTCTAAATAAAATTTCTTCTTTTTCAGGTAAGTAAAGACTTGTTGGCAGATACTTAGCAGTAAGTAATAAAAAACCGCATATTTATAAACCACTGTAGAGAGTTGTGGAGATAATTTAATATTTTATATTATCCCTTTCAATGTAATGCTGATAAAATATAGAAATGTACTACAAGTATGCAAGAACTGTTTCCAATACTTAAAGTACTTTTGATTTACATTTTTGATAGGGCGTGGACTTCTGCAATGTGGTCTTGGCACAATCGTCGTAAATTTCCACTCTTTCATCGATTTTTTTTAGTTCTGAGAACTAAACAGGAAAAAAACCGCTATGGTACAAGTCCGGTGAATAGGGTGGCTGATACTAAATGGAGGTGCTTTTTTTAACAAAAAACAATAAAAAATAATAACGTATGAGCTGCTTCATTATCGTGGTGCAATATGACTTGTTCCACAATTCTGGGCGTTTTTTCCGAATTGCTTCACATAAACGGCCCATAACTTAGGGCTAGGGCATATTCTTAATCAAAGGAAACAATTAGCTTCACTTTTGACCAAACTTGACGTTTTTCCACACTAAAATATGTATAACGTTTATATGTGTTAAAAACAATCTAAAAATGCGAAATATCGGACAGTATTAACATTAGTTGGAAACATGGTGTATTAACACGGTGGCGCCGAAAATCCCGACAGCCAAAATCCCGACACGCAACAATCCTCGCATAAGTAAAAATTCCGACCACTACATTTTGAATAATTATTGTTTCCTTTTCAAATGCAATACCAAATCATATTATAGAGTATTGAAATTGAAAAATTATTACTTACTAATAAGTACGGGTACTAATTATTATTATGTATTTTAAAAGAAATAGTATATTAAGTATGGAGAACGGTAAGGGTTTTATACCGATCGAAGACAATTGTTTGGAGGAGGAGCGGAGCGACGACCCCAATTATTGTCTGAGATCGGTTACCCTTAACGTTCGACATGCTTATAACGTTTTTTGCACGATTGATACCATTATAAATTATAAAATTAAACATTTTCGTCATATTGACTAGTTTCATTCATTTTATCAAGATAGATACTTTGGTTGTTAGGTAGTAACTAGGGTGCATAACAACAATGGAGAATTGAGTTTTTATTTAGTTGTCAATAATTTTAAGTACAATTTTGATTATTATAAATTAAAATATGAGCGAAAGTGAATTTGAAGAAATTGAACAGGCTTGGGAAGAAGGGTGTTCCGCAATTATTCCCGAAAAATCCAAAATCCGTTATCAAAATACCTACCAAAGTTTTAAAAAATGGTGCGAAGGCAAGAATTTAAGAATCGAAGAAAAGACTCTATTGGCATATTTCGTTCAAAGACATATGCAGTTGAAAGCTCCTGGAAGCCTCTGGGCAGAATATTCAATGATTAAATCCACCGTTTTTCTTTATGATGGCATTGATATTTCCAAGTTTTCAACTTTGATCGCGTATTTGAAGAGAAAAAATGTTGCCTATAGGCCTAAGAAAGCGAGCATTTTTACACGGGAGCAATTTGAAAAATTTCTTTTGGAAGCACCGGATGAAGAATTTCTAGTTCACAAGGTAATATAAGCTAGTTTAGGTAAAAGAAATACTCTAATGAAGATTTTTTCATAATTTGTAGGTCGCAATGATATTGGGAATATCTGGTGCCTGTAGAAGAGAAGAATTATATAATATTACTATGAATGACATCCAACAAACCGATGGTTTAATGATTGTAAAAGTACCCAATACAAAAACGAACATCCAGCGTACTTTTACAGTCGTTAATAAACCAGACGATAAAATTCCATATTTAGAAATTCTGCAAAAGTATATAAAACTTCGTCCATTACAAGTAAAATCAAATCATTTGTTCTTAAGATACGCCAAAGGAAAATGTTGTGCTCAAGTAATAGGGAAAGGGACAATCGGGGGCTGGCCTTCTCAAATTGCCAAATTCTTAAATTTGACTAATCCCGAGAACTATACTGGCCATTCGTTCAGGAGGACATCAGCAACGCTTTTGGCTAATAAAGGTGTTGATGTCCTCGGATTAAAGCGTCATGGAGGTTGGCGTTCATCGACAGTGGCAGAAAGCTATGTAGAAGATTCTCTTCAAAATAAAATAGATTTTGCCAAAAAAATATTGTGCAATACTAGTAATACTACTAATGTATGCGATTCTGCAGGAGTTTCTGTTAGAAGTGAAACCACAGCCCAAACAAGTGGGATTTCATTAAATAATTTAACAAATTGTACCATAAGTTTCAATATTAATAAATAATTCGTTAGTTTTCTTTATTCTTTCAAAAAATAAATTAAAATTAAGAGATTTTTTAACTCGACGGTAAGTGAATTACTTACCGTCGAGTTGGAGTACTTACCGTCGAGTTGGATTACTTACCGTCGAGTTGCTAGTAAATGTCACCTACTGACGTAAAATCTGTCACGGTAAACAGTCAAAAATGATCAATCGTGCAAAAAAATTATTTAAACACTTCATTTTATAATAAAACAGCTATACTTACTGAAATGGAAAGTTGTAAGTGACATGATAATATCTATTATATGAAAGTAAACTTGAATTCAGGATTTGATTATACATGTATTATTGGACTATATATTGGCAAAAAAAATAATAATCGATTGAACCTAACTTACCTTAGTACAAATGTGCACATAAAAAGGTTACAGCCCCTTAAAGTTACAGAATAAAAATCGATTTTTTCCAATATATCGAAAACTATTTGAGATATTTTATTGAAAATAGACATGTGGCATTCTTATGGCAGTAGTATCTTAAGAAAAAATTATATGTAGTTAATTTTAGACACCCCATAAAAGTTTTATGGGGGTTTTGTTCCTTTAAACCCCCCCAAACTTTTGTGTACGTTCCAATTTAATTATTATTGTAGTACCATTAGTTAAACACAATATTTTAAAAACGTTTTTGCCTCTTAGTACTTCTTCGAAAAGTCGAGTTTTTATCGAGATATTTTGACTATTTGCCAAATCCACCACATATTTGTAATATGGTTAAGTACGATTATGGAGACTTAGTGATAATATGAAAATTTATTAATGATTTAGGTACATTTTTAGGTATATTTTGAACCATATTAAAAAAGAAGCCACATCGCGATGCCACATCTCGATAAAAGGTGCCTTATCGTAAAAATACAAAGAGGCAAAAAAGTTTTAAAAACACTGTGTTTGACTAATGGTATCGCAGTAATAGTTTAATTGGAACGTACACAAACATTTTGGGGGTTTAAAGGAACAACACCCCCATAAAAATTTTATGTAAACATATTAAAAAAGAAGCCGCAATTCGATAAAAACTGCCTTATCGAAAAAATACTAAGAGCCAAAAAAGTTTTAAAAATAATGAATTAAACTAATGGTACCACAATAATAATTTAATTGGAACGTACACAAAAGTTTGGGGGGTTTAAGGGAACAAAACCCCCATAAAATTTTTATGGGGTGCACAAATTTCACTATAATTTTTCTTTAAGATATTCCTGCCATAAGAATTCCACATGTCCGTTTTCAATAAGAAACCTCAAATAGTTTTCGATATATTGGAAAAGATCGATTTTCATTTTATAACTTCAAAGGGCTGTAACTTTTTTTATGTGCATATTAGTACTAAGGTAAGCTAGGTTCATTCGAACTATTTTTGGTTCTAGAATATGTCATTTAATTTATCACCAGTATTTTTGTTACACCCTGTATATTCAACTCAGGCGCGCCAAAACCAACAGACTTTTCGCGAACACGTCCAAATACGTATTGCGAACTATCAAAGGATTCGTTGAAAAACCGACAAAGGCTGGATCAGGGTGCTCCGTGTGAGCGCCGTTTGTGCGTCAGTTGAAAACACTTATTAATCTAGCGAACATATGTATACGTACCTTTAGATTGTGTTAGATCAGGGTTTCTTAATCTTTTTGATAAATATAAAACTTTTTAGTAGTCACTTTTATTGTGGAACTCCTGGTTTGTTTCAATAGTCTGTTAATATAACCATTCTGTAAATTGATTATATGCAATATAAATGAAAGTATTTCAAAAAATATTTATTTTTTTCAAAGAGTAATTTACAATTAACATAAAAGTTGTTAAAACAACATACATACACAAATGTCATACACAAATACATAAAAAAATTGTTAAAAATTCTATTTTTTTTCTTGAAAGCAAGAATTTTTTCATGGGCAATAAATACATTTACTTATTTTCCCTGGAGGGTAAAGTTAAGTTCATTAATCATTGTAAAAATATCGCTTGAATAGACAATTTTAAGTAACGAATTACTATCAAATAATCAACTTATGCCTCGAGATAACCATCTGTCTTCAGTACGTAAAAGAAGAGCATTCTTATAACTGGGGGAAAATTGCTTGCAGTAATGGTAGGGAAGCCCAAGCGGGGATTTTTGCAGTTACTCGAGCGCGTGAAATTATCACATGGGGAGAAACCTTGTACCCTGTAAATGTACGTCTACATATATTGACTCTTAATACAGGAAGTTCGTTAAGTGAAACCCGAAAAAAAATATCCTTATAAAAACTAGAAATCGTCAGATTAAGCTAAGGTAAGTTAAGTACATGCAAAACAGTGTATATTTCAAAAATCTAACGTAAGGAGATGGATGAGTCATAAAGTTTCACAAAAAAGCGAATATTTCGCGAAATGAACGTCAGATCGAAAAACTAAAAAACACGTGTTCAATATTTTTCAAAAATCTATAGAATGATACTAAACACGACCCACCACGGAGAGGGGAGGGAGGTCAATTTAAAGTTTCAAATACGAACCCCGCGATATTTCCCGAAATTAACATCAGATCGAAAAACTGAAAAATACACGTATTCAATATTTTTGAAAAATCTATCGAATGACACCAAACACGACCTCCCCACGGAGGTGGGGTGGGGGGTTACTTTAAAATCTTAAATAGGAGCCCCATTTTATATTGCAGATTTGGATTCCTTTCATAAAAATAAGTAACTTTTATTTGAGATATTTTTTCGAATTATGGATAGATGGCGCTATATTTCGATTGTTGGAAGTGGAAAATTAAATTAAAAAATGGAAAGTCCTCCAGTTTATGGAAAACTTTACTTAACTTTTTTTGGTTTTAGGACCTACTCTTCACAACCCAATGGGTCCCCATAACGCTCGAGTAACTGCAAATTTAGCATACTTTCCTCCCCTACTATAAGTCCTTATCTATAGATCTTGCTGCGGCTACTAGAACGATTTTTGGCTATATTTTTAATAAGCTGTACACTGTACAGCCTCATTAATTATGTCACTCATGGCCTTTGCTCCATCGGTACAGATATCAATACAGTTGTTCCATGGTATTTTATTCTCTTTAAGAAAAGAATTTATAACACCAAATATTTCGACTCTAGTAGTACCTACGGGTTCGTGGAGATTTACATAAAAGATACTGTACTACATCGGTTGAGTCATCCATTTGTAATGAATTTTTGCATGATTTGAGACGAAAAGTAAAATCATTCTTTATATTGACCGCTAATTCTCTGATGCACTGAGCTACCGTGTCATTTGAAAGTGGAATCTTAGGCATTTCTTTCACAGATTTTTCACCTGACCTACATTTTACCATCTCTATACATGAAGGTTTAATAAGATTTTCCTCAATTGAATTTTCACGAAACCCCTGAGTGACCTCCACAGAACCCAGGGTTCCGCGGAACCAAGTTACGCTTTGTTAGATTGTTCGATCTAACGTGTCGTTCCGTATACCAATTCAATTGCATCTGATTATTTCATTCATAAGAGATTCTGACCAATAGAAAGCTACAGAAATAAAAATTAAAGTGAATATTTTTTGATGATTTTAACTTCCAATCGTATAGTAAGATATTTGATCACGTGCTTAATTCTGTCCAATCAGTTTAAAATTATACTGAGAATTATCTACTGTAGAAAATTACCGATAGAATTTTTTTAAGTAGATTTTTTCTGTTTAATGTCGACCAGTTTCCTAGTTTTGACAACTGTCACATTTAAGAAAATATCCATAATATACGTATTAAAAAATAATCTTACGAATATCACACGACAGTAAGAATAAATAAGAAAATAATGCTTCATTTTTACTCAAATTTGTTGTCATTGGGCGCGGGCTCTCGTGTCTATTGCCAGACAACAAATTTTCGAAAAACTGTCGCATTATTTTCAATTTATTCTCACTCTCTTGTGATATTATACCCGATTATTTTTTGATGATTTTGACTTCCAATCGTATAGTAAGATATTTGATCACGTGTTTAATTCTGTCCAATCAGATTAAAATTATTCTGAGAATTACCTACTGTAGAAAATTACCGATATAATTTTTTTAAGTAGATTGTTTCTGTTTAATGGCAACCAGTTTCCTAGTTTTGACAACTGTCACATTTAAGAAAATATCCATAATAAACGTATTCAAAAATAATCTTACGAATATCACACGACAGTAAGAATAAATAAGAAAATAATGCTTCATTTTTACTCAAAGTTGTCATTGGGCAATAGCCACTCGAGCCCTGCGGGCTCTCGTGTCTATTGCCAGACAACAAATTTTCGAAAAACTGTCGCATTATTTTCAATTTATTCCCACTCTCTTGTGATATTATACCCGATTATTTCATTCATAGAAAATTCTGAGCAATAGAAAGCTACAGAAATACAAATTAAACTGATAATTTTTGATAATTTCCCGTCGTCAAGTATATTACGTCAGATGCCCTTCGTTGCTATGAAAAAATACATTCAGTGACATTAATGACAATTAATGTTTTAAAAATTATAGAAGTGATGACTTTCAACCGTCAAATATATATATAATAACTGTGTGTTTAATTGTACTAATTTGTACTTACATAAATAAATTACAATAAAATTTTGGTTTTGAACAGTTTTATTCATGAAATAATCGCAACAAATTGCACTCGATCTTTAAAATTAATATAGAATTTTAGAGCTCTTGTGCAATTACTACTGATAATTTTTGATAATATCCCGTCGTCAAGTATATTACGTCAGATGCCCTTCGTTGCTACGAAAAAATACATTCAGTGACATTAATGACAATTAATGTTTTAAAAATTATAAAAGTGATGACGACTATCAACCATCAAATATTTATAACAACTGTGTATTTAATTGTACTAATACATAAATAAATTACAATAAAATTTTGGTTTTGAACAGTTTTATTCATGAAATAATCGCAGCAAATTGCACTCGATCTCTAAAATTATTATAGAATTTTTGCCCTCGTGACACTTTGACATAATTTAAAAACTGTCAAAGTGTCACTCGGGAAAATTTCGATAATTTTAGAGCTCTTGTGCAATTACTACTGATAATTTGTAAAAAAAAAATCGTTTTTCGTCTGTTAATTCAACTTTTTTTCTTATTATCTACTTTTGCAATATTTCTTACATATTATTTATATCCACTGTGTGTGAATGTATTCCAATGTAGTCTTTCATGAGTACGTTGTCAACGTCGAAAGAGAGTGTTCTTTTGTGTACTTATCTTGGTCTGTTAGTCGATCTTTTTTACAAAAGTGGTTATTAATTTCGACAGGGTCCTCCGACATGAAAAACTAATAGAATTATTGAAAAACAGAGATATAGACAGACGAGATTTACGAATTATCATCAATCTGTATTGGAATCAAAAGGCCAATATAAAGATAGAAGAACAAGAATCCGAGAATATTGATATAAAGACAGGAGTAAGACAGGGTTGTGTTCTGTCACCGCTACTGTTTAACTTGTACAGTGAAGCCATATTTCAGGAAGCGATAGCGGAGCTAAGTGATGGAATCTCTATAAACGGAAGAATAGTAAATAACATAAGATTCGCTGATGACACCGTTATAATGGCAGACACCGTGGAATCGCTACAAGAATTGCTAAATAGAATTAACGATTATTGCATTCGATACGGACTAAAAATAAACAAGAAAAAAAACTAAATTTATGATTGTCTCAAAAACAGAACATGGAAATGAAAGGTTAAAGATAGAGCAAACCCAAATAGAAAAAGTTAAGACATACAAATATCTGGGAACCTGGGTTGATGACAAAAATGACCAAAGCAAAGAAATTAAAGTCCGAATTGAAACTGCAAGGCAAGCATTTATAAAAATGAAGACACTGCTTACAAACAAAGACCTTCACTTGCCTCTCAGATTGAGGGCTCTAAGGTGCTACATATTTTCTATATTGCTATACGGAATGGAAGCTTGGACATTGAAGAGACAACACATAAGAATAGAAGCGTTCGAAATGTGGTGTTACAGAAGAATATTGAAAATTCAGTGGGTTCAAAGGATTAAAAAACGTTGAAGTGCTACGACGTTTAAATAAGGAGTATTATGAAAAGTATAAAAACTAGAAAACTGGAATATTTGGGTCACATTACCAGAGGAGAAAAATATGAGTTGCTGAGAATTGTTATGCAAGGAAGGATCCAAAGAAGAAGAAGCGTAGGAAGAAGACGCATCTCCTGGCTGAGGAACCTTAGAGAATGGTTTAACTGTAGTTCATTACAACTATTCAGAGCAGCAGCCAACAAAGTGACCATAGCCATTATGATATCCAACCAATAATATATTTTCCCTAACATAATTCCCTAATTTCCGATCGCTAAAACTTTTCCTATAACTCAATCGGAGTGGAATATAAGAGAATGTTGATGAGTCAGTTTCATTAACATAACGAACGACATAATTTGGAAGTTTTAAAATTTTCGCACTTCATGAACTAACCAGCAGGCGCACAGAAAACTTTTCGAGTGTTCGAGTGCCACACACCGTAAATTTATCGTGAAAACAACGCTGGATAAGATCATTAAAATTCAACGTGAAACCGATGGGGTCAGAAGTTATTCCCTTTCCTGGTTGTAGCATTTCTTGTTTTTCTTTCACTATCATCTTTATGCCCTTTCGGGCATTCAAAATGTTGTAGGACTTAAAAAGCTAGAAGGAATTCTCTCAATTAAAATATTTGTAATGTTTCCTTAACGTGTTTGATATACAGTGCGTCCATAAAGTAACGCATAAATTCATTATTTTGTAAACCGGCTACTTTAAGGAAAAATCCCGAAACAGGTCGATTTTCATTTTTAATTTCCGATTTTTTGGCATATATATCATACTAGTGACGTCATCCACCTGGGCGTGATGACGTAATCCATAATTTTTTTAAATGAGAAAATGGGTCATATGATAAATCATTTGAAAGGGTATTCAATTCTCTATTCACTAATGTAAACATTAACATAATTATTTATACAGGGTGTGCAAAAAAACATTTTTTTAGATAAAATAATTGAGACAGAAAGAAGAATGTATGTAATTTGTTGAATTAAAAATGCGTTTTACTACTGTCAGAAAACAGAAAAAAAATTTATTTGACAAATAAACATTGATTTTCGCTTAAACGAAATGTTCAAACTGGCAAGAGGCAGGTGGGTGGCAGCTTTAACATTGAATTTAAGCGAAAAACAATATTTATTTGCCAAATAAAATTTTTTTTCCTGTTTTCTGAAAACATTAAAACGTATTTTGAATTAGATAAATTACATACATTCTTCTTTTTGTCTCAATTATTTTAATTAAAAAAATGTTTTTCTGAACACCTTGTATAAATAATTATGTTAATGTTTATATTAGGGAATAGAGAATTAAATACCCTTTCAATGAGCTATCACATCACCCCTATTCTCATTTAAAAAAATCGTCGATTTCGTCATCACACGCAGATGGATGACGTCACTAGTATGATATATTAGCCAAAAACTCGGAAATTAAAAATAAAAATCGACCTGTTCCGGGATTTTTCTTTAAAGTCGCCGGTTTACGAAATAATGAATTTATGCGTTACTTTATGGACGCACTGTATTTTATTACAATGAATAAAAAAAATAAATTATGTTCTAACATATACTATAAAATTATTGGGTGGTATAAATAAAAACGAAGTATAAACTCCGAGTATGTTCTTATGAGTGTAAGCATAAAGTATAGGTTTATACTCCATTTAATATGAATAAAAATATTTTGATGTGACGAGTTTCTACTCACAGTACATAAGCGTAGATACTCTCTATTTAGTTTTCAAATCGTTGGAAATCGTTGTTTTATTTGTCCAAAACATATTTCAATTAATACACGCTCCTTTGTAAATAATTTGTTATAAGCAAGCTCTGCAGGACTATCTTGTAAAAGGCATCATTAACCACGGTGCTACTAGAGATGTTGATTATAGTTACTTTCGAGTATTCGTTACAAATCGTTACTTTTGTATAAAGTAATCATTTACAGTATTCGTTACTTTGACTACTATGATTACTTTTGTTTTTTTTTGTATTTGAGTACCGGTAATCATATCGAAAATCGTATTTCTCAGTAGGTAGGACATTTTTCTCAAAAGTTAACAGTTTTAAAGTTATAAGCGATTTAAAATCCGAAAAATGACAAAAAAACACATTTTCGCATTTTAAATCGCTTATAACTTTAAAACTAATAACTTTTGAGAAAAATGTCAAGAAACTTATTTTATTTAGAATGTCCCAAAGAATCTAGAAAAAATATTTTTCGGAGGAAATAGGAGATTTTTGAAATAGAGCGGCCAAAAAATCGGATGGACATGCATAATTTACAATTAAAAAACTACGGCCTAAATTGAAGTTAGACCCGATCACTCTTCGGAATCATGAAAAGGAATATTTAAACTTTAATCCAAGTTATTGGCACCCTTAAAAATACTAATTTAAATATGAGTTTTTAAACCTCGAAAATGCGTATTTTCGCATTTTTTAGATTTTAAATCGCATATAACTCGAAAACTTTTTTGAGAAAAATCACAAGATACCTTTCTTGTTTAGAATGCCCCGAAAAACCTAAAAATATATTTTTTGGAGCAATAAAAGGTGATCTTATGTATTTGTTTAAAAAAATTGTTTAAACAATTTCTGCCCAAAAATTCCGTCCGGCACCCTTCAGATTTGTTTAAAGGGGGCATTTTTGAATATGAATCCGCAGAGAAACCGAATTAGAAATGTTTTTCAGACGGGAGCGGTCTCACCACATGGACTAAATATATTCTCCTACTCCTGTTCGAAATCCCGGATCACCTATATATCTTAAAAACATTTTCATTTTATCAAAGTTACATCTCATATCTTGTTTTTTCCGATTCTTCACTCAAAAAGTAATTTAAAAGTCACTCAACATTCTCTTTATTAAATCATTCTTCTTGGTTTATAATATTTTTTTGAACGCAAATTAAACATGAACTCTGCCCTAGTTTTGCCAGGTTTAAACTGAAATCTGGTAGTTTGGCTTATGTAATGATTTGATATATTTTGCCATAATTTGAGTCCTTTATAAACCTCTTGTTAATATTTATTGGCGGCTAATTCTTTATTGTGTCCACTGGAATGTATGTCATTTAAATAAATTAAAACGGTAAATAATCTAATGTTTCCTACACTGGAAATCGATCGTAAGTAACCCTTTCACCGAAATGGGTTTTTATAAAAGAAAACTTCTTGTTACTTTAGTCGTAGTCGTAGTAAAAAACATCATCTAGTCTCCGTTGCTTTGAAACAATATCTGAAACGATAGTTTCAGATATTTCCTTTAACAATATGTTCACAAAAGCCACAACGTTCAACAGTAAACAGCATGAAAGTACGTCTAACCATTACTGAAATATTTTTCGAACTATTTTGTCTCGAAAACAAACTTCATTTTTATCTTTTTGCTCAAAGTGGCTCCTACATTCTGTGCTATAGAAAGCAATACTCAGCGAACAGTTTCCATAAAGCAATTACCTTCTTTGTTCAGTGAAATAATATACAGAAAAATATCTGAGCAAATATAAGAAGTTTCTTTAAAAATGCTTTCTCATCCACGAATTAAAAACTATCTAATATTAAAAGAATAATGTCTAACTTGGAAAGACGTAAACGAACATATCGATTTCTTAATATGGTATCATTTATTTCAAATCGGGAAAGTAAGTTACTCTGTTGTTATCTCTGTTGATTATCTGATCCAAAAACTAATGAAAATAAATATATATAAGGACTAAGCACCGAGCCTTGGTGTAATCCTACTTTCACATGCCAGGCAACACTCCTTATGAAAAAGTGGTCCCGGTCAAATTTGATGAAAGTTTGGTCAATGATACTTCTTGATGTGTAGATTAAAAAAGTCCATGGCACCTGGGTCTGAATAACTTCTATTCTCGAGTTACAGCCTTCTGAAGTTATTGGATTCGAGTACACGGTTTACTTTAAGTACACTAATTTACGGTCAAGTGAACGAAAATATTTATTATTAGAAGAAGAGAAACTCATGTTCTTCATACATACTTGCGTGTTGTATATGAATTCGTGGTCAAAAATAGTTGGATCGTATTTTAGTCTTCAGAAAACCTCCGAAAAGTCTTCAGAAAACTAAAGAAGTGCGGTATAAAATGTGCTGCTAGATCGATATAAGCATTATCATGTTTTCATGAATGCTTCTCAGTTATGCAATACCAGCAAAACTGCAGTACGGCTTTATCTTTAGAAAACTACTGAACAGTGGCGGATCTAGGGGGGGTAGGGGTAATTCCACCGGTAACATGGTCCAGAATTAATGAAATAACTTTATTTAACGAAAATGAACGAGATGCAGCCATCAAAACACATTTATAACCAAAGAGCGGATAGTGTGACGAAAAGACGTAAGCCCAGAGCACGGGCGCCCATATAAAAAATTTTAGGGGGGGGGGCAAACGTGAAGATGTTGCACATTATATTTTGTATACTTTGAATAACCATATATAATTCAAAGCACCCGAAAAGCCAGGGGGGCCACGGCCCCCCCTGCCCATGGGTATGGGCGCCCATGGCCCAGAGTACGATTTAAGGACCAGAGAAGATGAGTTACGGGTCCGTGTTAAGAGTACGAAATTGGAAAACCAAGGCGGAGGATAGAAAGGAATGGAAGCTGATTCTCGAAGAGGCCGAGGTCCACCGGGGGTTCTACAGCCAATGATGATGAGCTTTTTAATACAAAATATTATGGAGAATAATGTTGTAGGGTTACTTTTATAACAACTATAATATTCATACTTAGGTATAATCATAATAAACTTTTCTCTCTGTATTTTTTAAGCAAACAAAAATGAAATATGATTTGACCTTTCGTCTCTTTACTTAAATGGTTAGATATAATCCTGATACTTATATTATACGCATTTGCAATAGGCAAAGACAAAAGTCACATCTTCAAAAGCTGCTACGCAGATTACAGAGGTTACTAATTCCCAATGTTGTACAAGCTAGAGTTGAGACTGATAATCTGATTAGAAGAAATAGTCAATGGAGAAGGCTTCATAATCATGATTTTGCTAACTTTCCTGTTCTCGACTTAAACTACCTAAAAGACCTTACGATTGGGATATATCAAATTAAACTGGCACCATCTTAATACAAGATAAAATAATAAGAGAAAATGACGAAGAGTTTCAAATTGATGAGAATATGGATGAACCGGGATTCATAAGAGTTCGAATATTTTCTAGGTTTCGGCAAGCCACAAAACACCAAGTATTCATTTCCTATACGGTTGATGAAGATAATGATGAAGATGAGCCTGTAGAAGAACCGATTAACGGGTACTACTGTACCTGTCAATCTGGTGCGAGAACTGTTGGTACTTGTGCTCATGTCACCAGTGTGTTATGGTTTTTAGGCTTTGCAAGCCATCAACCCATTGTTAAGTATCCTGACAGGTCGTTAGTTAACACGACGTATGATGCATCTAACCGAAATCAGCAAAATGTTAATGTACGAATAATCGAAGATGATTTAAACCCGATTTTTCCATAGACAATTGTAATTAATATTTAGCATTTACAAACTACCAGGTACTTTGTTTTTTTTGTATTGAAATCAAGTCCATGTTCTCTACCTGTCTTATATCTGATATGCGGGACAAGTTTCATAACAACTAATGTATTTTTTTATGTTTCAACAATTTTTTCTTTAATTATTCTGGAACATGTTACGAGTGAAATTACCCCCATCCCCCTAGATCCGCCACTGTTCAGTATTTTTCTAAAGATAAAGCCGAACTGCAGTTTTGCTGGTATTGCATAACTGAGAAGCATTCATGAAAACATGAATGCTTATATCGATCTAGCAGCACATTTTATACCGCACTTCTTTAGTTTTCTGAAGACTTTTCGGAGGTTTTCTGAAGACTAAAATACGATCCAACTATTTTTGACCACGAATTCATATACAACACGCAAGTATGTATGAAGAACATGAGTTTCTCTTCTTCTAATAATAAATATTTTCGTTCACTTGACCGTAAATTAGTGCACTTAACGTAAACCGAGCACTCGAATCCAATAACTTCAGAAGGCTGTAACTCGAGAATAGTAGTTATTCAGACCCAGGTGCCATGGACTTTTTTAATCTACACATCAAGAAGTATCATTGACCAAACTTTCATCAAATTTGACCGGGACCACTTTTCCATAAGAAGTGTTGCCTGGTCCTTTATCAATCTCTCCCACACCCGTCCTAACAGTAGTTATTATTAGTCCCTTATACATGTCTCTCACAATCTTTACATATTCACCGGGTACTCCTCTTTTATTGAATGACCACCACAGAATCTCTCGAGGAATTCTATCATATTATGCTTTCTCAAGGTCAATGAATCCCATATATGAGTGTTTGGTTCTTTATTCCTGTATTCTTGCATCAATTATAATGATCCGTAAAAGATCTAATGTAGTGAATTGCAATTATTCTTTCTTTTGTTTGCTTTTACACTTTGTTGTGAATATATACACAATAGTGCAAGGCATTTTTGATTGTTTCTGTCTTCGATTAACTCAAAAATACTTGTGTTTAGCGATTTTTTTGTTCGAAATCTACTTTAACGAAAGTAATTTTATATGTTTATGTAGGTATAAAATTTTATGTGGGTACGGGTACTGTTTTTCTAATTCTACAAATAAATAGTCATTAAATTTACTTGACTGTGCCTAAATCTCTCAATTGATGGCGTTAAAATTCCATCAATCACTAGGTAAAATGGATTTCCCGGATTGTTCTCCAATTTCCTTATTTACAGTAAATTACAAATTATCTATGCATACCAATGAAATAACTAGAGGCTCTTGTTAATAAACTGAGGTCGACACGTAATTCAGCTACTTGTCCGCAGTAATCGTATCATTTCGTGATTAATTGAACAGTATAACTGACGTCATATAATGGAATAAATGAATTATATACAGACTGTACCTGTACATATTTATGGGTAACTTATAGACTCATACAATTAGGTCCCATACAATTATGGGTGAAGTCGAGTTCGCTCCGCTTCGTTCAGGTATATTTTAGAAGGGTACGAATTGGCTCCCGCATGAATGCGGGTAGGCTCTCATATAATCGCGGAAACATTAGACATTGTTGCCAAATCGTGTAATATTTATACTGCTTAGGAAATTTACATAGTGATATAGACTTTTTATAGGAAAATTATACTTTTAGACAAATACTTTTAGAGTTTGTTTTAGTTCAACATTGGCATATGTGGCAATTTTAACACAAATTATCGGTGTCGGCCGGTATGCGCTCGACCGTTTTGCGCTCTTACCTGAAATCGGCCGGTTTGCGCTCTACACTCTAATAACCGAAAGTTAAGTTAGGACCGAAGGGTTAGGTCTTCCTGATATTTCTAGGAAGGTACCTGTTTCTAACAAAAAGAGAAAATTTGAAAGAAGTGACAACGCTGGGTGATATTTTCGACATGTTTAGGTAAAATAAATTTTGTCTATGGGAGCCAATTCGGACTCTACCTTTTTTAGTTCAGGTAAAATTCTTACCATTGGGAGCGAACTCGACCCCGTCCACAATTATAAATGGGGTTGTTTGGGTGGATTAGTAGTAAAACTGAATAGTCCAGGGTAATAGGTTTTTTACATGACACTCGAGCAGCCAGGGTACTGAAGCATTTTTTCGACAGGTAATACCTATAAGAGCAAATTGTAACTATTTCTAACTATTTGTATTTATAAAGAATTAAGTGTCAAATAATGGCATTTTTCCCTTTTTTTTTAAATCAATGGAAAACAGAGAAAGTTTGGGTTTTGTAGTACAAATATCTTTGAGATTATGGAAAAATCTTTAAAATAACGTATTACAAAGTTTGATATACTCATTTATTGATAATATAATTGCAAAAAAAGGTCGGAATTGCAAAAAAAAATAATTTCGCAATATCTGTTGTAAAAATTAGTGTACAACTTTGAAATTTTTGTCATATAAGGGTTCTTTGGTGCTTAATATGTGATAAAAATTTCAAAGCGATTCATTCAATTGTTTAAATTTTATTTAAATTGTTTATCCCAGAGAGCATTTTTTTTGCAATAACATAAGTCAGAAAAAAATGACGTCAGAACCATTCCACAGGTGTCAAATGAAAGAGCATGAGTTATATTTTTAACTTGGTTTAAAAAAAGCGAATAAAAAATGCATTTATTAGTAATAAATAATTATGCAAAAGTATCGTAAATCTTTTCTTATAAACTTTTTATTTTGTTATATAAGAAATTATATATATTTATTACAATTTTTTATCAATTATGATATAAATAACATTACATACTTGGTAGTTGTGCACTTAAAACAGGGTAAAAAAGTTAATTTTTTTTGGAAAAAGCTATTCAAAAAGTTTATAAGGAAAGATTTACGATACTTTTGCATAAGTATTTATTACTAATAAATGCATTTTTTATTCGCTTTTTTTAAACCAAGTTGAAAATATATGCTCTTCCATTTGACACCTATGGAATGGTTTTAACGTCTTTTTTTTCTTACTTATGTTATTGCAAAAAAAATGCTCTCTGAGATAAACAATTCGAATAAAATTTAAACAATTGAATGAATCGCTTTGAAATTTTTATCACATATTAAGCACCAAAGAACCCTCATTTGACAATAATTTCAAACCTGTACAGTAATTTTTACAACAGTTATTGCGAAAATAATTTTTTTTGCAATTCCGATCTTTTTTCGCAATTATATTAACAATAAATGAGTATATCAAACTTTGTAGTATGTCATTTTAAAGCTTTTTCCGTAATCTCAAAGATATTTGTACTAAAAAAATCATAAGTTTCACTGTTTTCCATTGATTTAAAAAAAGGGAAAAATGCCATTTTATAGTTATACAAAAAAGTTATACATTAATTTCGTGTATAAAAAATGAAACAGAACCTACTGAAATTATCGAATTATCAGTATGACATCCTCTATTAAAAATCTGGGAAATAGTCCGTAAAGCACTAATAGAAACATAAATCATGGAGATTGAAGAACGACTTCGATGTTGGTCCGAATTTCATAGAAAGAAGACTAACTAGTGGAATGTAACGATACGCCACTTTTATAGATCTGAGGAGAGCATTTGATTCCGTCAGTTGCAGAAGTTAAGGCTAATTTCCACGACGCTAGTAACTCGTACAAGTCACTAAAACCGAGTATTGACATTTAGTACTCTCCTTGTGTAAATGGGTGGTTTATATGCCAGTAGAATACTGGAATATGTCAGTCGAATAAATACAAAACAATCCCATTTACTGGAACGAGTAGGTTCCCCCACCAATACTTCTATCACGCAATACTTGACTGTATGATGCACTAGTACCGTAGAGACCTGTTACATACTTGTAGTAGCTGGTACTGGTACCAGTGATTATAGTTGAGATGCTACGAAGTCTCTGATAACGCGTGTACACATTACAAAACGATTTTGGCGTGTAAACGCCACTCTATCCCTGTGAAACACACGCCTCCAGTATTCGCCCCCGTAACTCGTATGAGTTATTAGCGTCGCGCGTCGTGTAAATTAGCCTTTACGGATCGCAATAAAAGAAATAGGCTTGCATATTAGAATACATAATCTAAAATTCATATCAAATATACCTATCTGTTTTTTATTATAATCAAATATAACTTCTGACTGGTAGCATTATTGCATATTGAGGTGAACCAAATTCCCTATTAATTTTTAAAACAATCTCGTATAGAAGTGATGTATCGTACGCTCTTTTGCGCTATTCACTGTTCAAACATGCTAATAAAACTTTTGTATTAGAAGGCAACTTCCCGTTAGTAACTTTGAGTTTGCAATTTAAAGTTAACGCTGAAAGCAAATAGTTTCTAGATAAGTTCCAAATTAATGTGCCAGACTGACCGTAATAAGTTATCATTGTAATGAGTTGATTTTGCTAATTTTGGTTTGTGGACTCGACCCGACTCGGTTGCGCCGCTTGCAAACTTGAGACTAAGTTTGATTATTTCGTATTCAGATGTTTGCTAGTGATTTACTTTGAATAATGTCTTTCTTGGGTAAATTCCGGAAGTCATAAAAGTTCAGTTCGCGAATAGGAAACAGCGTCATATGCAGATGAAATTCAATAAAGGCACATGAACAAGAAGAGCACGTTAATAAAACGTAGAAGTGTATAGTTTGGTCACAGCAAAAGGAGTAGATAATAAAGGACCTATTTGGACAAGGAGGTCATACAGAATTTTCAGAAATGGAGCAAATAATTCATCAACTGAATATAAACTGCTCGCCAGAAGTTAGGGATATGGTTAGGAAGGTAATATTTATTATCTTTATTGATAATTAACTACAAGTTTAGTTTAAATTAGGTTTATTTTGACGCTTTAGATTTCACGGTTTTAGAACCGGAAATCGTTCTCAAAATAATTGTGTTTTATTAAAGATAACAAAACAATGTTGCACTGCCATAACAAAATTTTTTTTTGTAAGCATTTATTAACAATCAGAATTACATATTCTATGAGTTAATTTGATAACAAGTACAATAACTTATATCAATGTAGTATTGTACACTAAAATGGCGTTATGAGGTACATCACCCAGCGGTTTCACCTCAGTTTCAGCGAAGATCTATGGGCCATAATCTTCGCAATCTTCTATTGTTGGCTGCAGTAATGGTAATATTAATTGGTTGGGGTGGCCTTCCAATTTCTCGTGGTGTCTGTTGGCTCTTTCTTGAATTACTGTGCTGACTAACGGGATGTTTAGGTCTGTATGAAGGATTTGGTTGGAAATGTACCACGGGGCATTTGCGACGGTGCGTAGAATTTTTGATTGAGTTCTTTGGATAATTTTTGTGTTTGATTTGCTGGCATAACTCCATAGTTCTATACCGTACGTCCATATAGGTTTTATGACTGTTTTATAAATCAGCAGTTTGTTCTCAATTGAGAGTCGAGATTTTCTACCTATAAGCCAATTAATTTCTGTCACTCTCAACTCAATTTGTTTCTTCTTCTTTAAAATGTGTTGTTTCCAGTTTAATTTAGAATCAAGATGAAGTCCCAGGTATTTGACGATGTTCTGTTGTGGTATGTTGACTTGATTAAGGCTAATATTTGGGCATTGGTCTTTCCTTAGTGTGAAAGTTATATGTTTTGACTTAGTTTCAGTAGCTTTTATCTTCTATTTCTTTAACCACTATTCAATTTAGTCTAGGTGTTCTTGAAGTTTTAATACTGCAGCTCTTGGATCCTCTTCAGTTGCAAATATTGCTGTGTCATCAGCGAAAGTTCCAATGGTTGTTTGTGGAGAGGTTGGTAAATCGGATGTGTACAGTACATAAAGAAGTGGACCCAATATACTACCTTGTGGGACTCCTGATTGAATTTTGTTACGGTTTGATAGTTCATCCTCCACTTAAGTTTCAAATTCTCTGTGATTTAGATATGATTTTAATAAGTCAAAGTATTTGTTGGGTAGGGATTTTTTGATTTTATAAAGTAATCCTGGGTGCCATACCTTATCAAATGCTTGGCTGATGTCCAGAAAGGCTGCTGTGCAATACTGTTTATTGTCCAAAGCTCTATTAATTACATTTGATATGCGATGGCATTGTTGCACTGTAGAATGACCTTGCCGGAATCCAAATTGGTGTTCTGGGATCCAGTTTTGGAATTCTAGGTCGCTCATAATTCTTTTAAGTAACAGCTTTTCAAGAATTTTTGACATTATTGGCAGTAGACTTATTGGGCGGTATGATGAAACATCCGTTAAAGCTTTACCAGGTTTCGGTATCATAATTACTTTGGCAATTTTTAGTGATATAGGCCAATAATTAAGTCTTAAGATTGCATTTAATATGTACAATAACTTCATTATACCTTTTTTAGGAAGTTGTTTTAGCATTGTTGCTGTTATGAGATCAGTGCCTGGTGCCTTCTTTTCATTCAATTGATTAATTTCATCTTTGATCTCCTTCGGTGTAATTAAAGTTAGTCGCTCTCGTTGATTAATTGGTAAGGCTAGTTCCTGCTCTACTTCTTGTACTTGGTCATTGTCGCGTGGCTTGAAGACTTCAGTTAGATGTTCAGCAAATAAATCAGCTTTTTCTTTGTTGCTTTTTGCCCATGGTCCTGGTGATATTGAGTTTTTCCGAATTGGAGGTGAAGTATTTATTGGTTTATTTTTGTTTTTGATTGGTTTCCAGTAGAGTTATCTTGACGCGACAGGTTTGATACATAGTTTTCAAATGAGTTGTTTCTCATATGTTCTAGAGCTGTTTTTAAGTTTCTAGTTTTGTTATTATAAATTGTCCTGTCGTCTGGTCTGTGAGTTCTTTGCCAAATTGATCTGGCTTTTCGTTTTTCTGCTACTAGTCTTTTTATTTCAAGAGGAATGTTGGTTGAAAATTTTTTTTTGTCCAGGTTGAGGGGTAGACTGTTTGGCAGCATTTTGAAGTAAGTTGATTAGATTATTAGTGTCTGTTTCTATTTGTTCGGGAGTTTGCAATCTCACTAGTAGATTTACTTCCTATTCTATGATTAGCCGGTATGTGTCCCAGTTTGTTTTGAAGCTATGCAGTGGAGGTGTTGGTTTTTTGATTATCACCGTTGTGCTAATTGTGGCAATTATGGGACTATGATCTGATGATAAATCAAAACTTGGTACTACATTTGTATATGATTGAGATATTCCGTTTGTAATAAAGAAATCCAATAGGTCTGGTGTTTTATTTGGAAGGTCTGGTGTTTTATTTGGATCGGTTGGCCAATATGTCGGTGATCCCGTCGATAGGAATGAGTAGCTTTTATCCTGGATAACTTTTGCTAGCTCTCTGCCTTTAGTGGTTGTTAGGCGTGAACCCCATAGCGTATGTTTACAGTTGTAATCTCCACCTGCTATAAATGTTGGTCCTAGAGTTTCGAAAAAGGGTAGATGATCTTCTTTTGTAAGTCTATGCCTGGGCGGACAATAAATTGCTGTGACAGTTATATCATATAGAAGAGTTTGTATTTTTGTCGATGTTGCTTGAATGTGATTTGTTTCGTATTTTAGCATTTCATAATGTTTTATAGTTTCTCTTATCAATATGGCTGAACTTCCGTGGGCTGTACCATCTGGGTGATTTGTGTAATATAATTTATACTTAGGTATCTTGAAGTAGGTTCTGTCTGTAAAATGGGCTTCACTTACTAGTGAACGTAATGTAAACTGTAATGCTATAACAAAATAACTTCCAAACAATAGATAGGAAGTGTTCAAACAAACATAAGTGAGAAATAATGTTTTATTTCGCAATAAATTAACGTCAGTGGCTATTCCAATAAGCGAGTTTGAGTGTATATTGGAACAAAAATAACTGAAGACAAAAGCGGATCACAAGAAATAAATAATACGATACGAGTCGGCAATATATGTCTTTATACCCTTCAAAACCTTCAAAATCGAAACCACTAACAAGACATACAACTATATAAAACAATCATAACAACCATAATAGTGATGCATGGTAGCGAAACGTGGACGATAACAAAGGCAAACGAAGAGCAGCTACGTGTTTGGGAAAGAAAAATCCTAAGGAAGATCTTTGGGTCTGTGCTGATGAAGCAGCAGGACAATATAGGAAAATAACTATGTACCGTAAAATGGAGGCTACTTTGTGACACTTTTTTAGGTTTTGTGATGATATAGTCCATACATGTTCGGTTTATTATAATTTTAAAAATACCACCTGAAAGCTCAATCCTAGATATTTAAAGGCATCACACTATGCAGCTACGGAAAGCTCGAAACAGAAGTGGAAGATCAGGTGAATAAAGCAAACAGAGCCGCAGGTTGCCTGAATGAAACAATAAGGAGAAATAAAAACATCGGAAAAGAAGTGAAAGGCAGAATTTACAAAACAGTCATCAGACCAATAATGACATACGCGGCAGAAACACGACCTGATACAGAAAGGACAAAAAGAATGCTAGAAACAGCAGAGATGAAAACATTGCGAAAAATCGATGGAAGACGCTGTGGGATAGAGCTAGAAGTTCAGATATACGAAGGAGATGCAAGGTGGACATCATTAATAACTAGGTGAAAAGCAGAAGAGTAGAATGGAACGACCACATAAGCCGAATGACAGCAAATAGAGGACGGCGAGAGACGGTTCCCCAATAGGAAGACGATCAGTGGGAGGACCACGAAAAAGATGGAATGACAACTTACTGGAGGTACATTGAAAAACAGACAGAGTAATGTCTATATAAAAAGAAGAAGAAGAAGAAGAAAGCTCAATCTTTCCTCTATGTTCAGTGAAAACTATAATGCTCTATATGTTATAGAAATCAAAGCAATGTCAAAAAACGTTGTCACAAAGTCACCCCATGGGTGGGGGTTTCTTTGTGGCACGTAAATTTTTCTGCGATATTTATATGGAATTCTAACTGTTTCACAAAGAAACACCCGTACATTTTGTACAGACAACATTTAATATTAAATGAAGCCAACATATTGTGTTAAAATATAAATTAACTTTGGTAGAAATATCTTCTAAAAATTCTTCTAGGTAAGTCAAAGTTTGCGCGCCAAACTAAAATCACCTGTTTTAACGATGATCAAATCAGCTGTGGCATGACAAGTGAAGTTGCACTAAGAACTTTGGTTATTGTCCCCTAGATAAGGCACATAGTCTACTATTGAAATAAAAAAAATTAATTATTCCAGCATTTCTAATGGCTCAGCCAAGTTAATTAGTTATAAGTTTAGAGGCGACTGTCACAAATTAACCACATGTGTCACAAAGTAGCCTTACTTTACGGTAACAAAAAGTTTGAAGAACTATATCGAGACGCTAACATAAAATACAGAAGACTCCAATGGGCAGGATGCCTCAGAAGACATTCTGACGAAAGAATAGTAAAGCTGACATGAAAGAACTCCCAACTGGAAGAAGACCATGTGGACGACCCCGATTCTGGTGTTGAGATAAAATAGCAGGAAACCTTAAAGCTTCGGGCGTGGATAATTGGATGCGGAGGGCTCAAAACAAAGAGGAATGGAGGCAATTCTTGATACTGTTAGGGTAAGAACAGAACAAGTGGGTCGAGGTGGAGGTGTAGGTCTCGGTGGATGCTGCTAGTTAAGTCGCGGTCGATGTCGACAGCACATAGCAAGGAGATCACCTGCGTTGTCAGTCGAGCTAGAACCACTATCAAGTGAAGTAGTTTAATGAAATTTGAATGACAAAAAGACTGTGCTTTTGCGATGTTGTGTCAGTCAAGTGATGATAGTGATGAAATGTCAGCTGTAAATAATCAGATCCTCCTTCATATTTCAAGAATTTATTGAACTTAATTACTTTAGAAATTCAAAAATAAACTGAATACAAAAAAGGGATTATATAATATATAAAAAGTATCAACTCAGATAGCGCAGGTAATGACAACTTGGCTTCGAATGGACCAATTACAGGGAAGCATCCTTGTAGGCCGCGCAGTAGACATCCATGTAAAACAAACTCATTTTATTTTCAAAACTCCACCGCGACTTACCTGCTCTGTTTTCTTCCATTCACTACAATGTGTTTGTTTTACATGGATATCGACATCGGCCGCGACCTACACCTCCACCGCGACCCACTTATTCTGTTTTTTTTTTTTGGCTTTAAGGTAAAACCCACACAGCCAGATACAAATTTTGTAAAAGAGAGGGCAAGGATTTGACACAAGGATTACACTCTTCTCGCCCAGGGGCCGATCAGGGCATTTTATAAACGATCAAAGGTAGGCCTCGGATAGATAAGGTATATATACATTAAGGAAAGACATAAGGTAGCAGCAAAAGGTATTATTAAATTTGTATTTTTGTTATTCTGACGAAATATAACAGACAATCGTAAATTTCTTTTCTGTTTAAAGCAAGAAGATGCATTATGTTATATGGGCTTTCAATGTTCAATTTTAGAAGTTTTCTGAACAGCTCATTGGATTGAGCCCTATATTTTTGGCAATCAAAAAATATGTGGTCCAGGTCACCGATTTTATTACAAAATTCACAAAGATCACTCTCAAGTATTTTGATTTTATGTAAGTGTGCTGGATAACACGCATGACCAAACTTCATTCTACTAATAGTGGTTATGCTTTTGCGATTGTAATCGAACTTATTGTACCAAGGTTTCTTATTCTGTTCTTACCCTTAGTTTCGTATGGGATGTTTATTGTTAGTTGTTAGTAAGTCGCCTGCAAAACATGGAGTCATAGTCGTATGCAATCTTATATTAAAAGGACTAAACGTTTTAAAGATAGAGAGCGCCACATATAAAGAATCCAAGTATGACGACACGCAAATAATAATACATATTGAAAAATCGATGTAAAAAAGTCAATAATTGATAGGATCTGTGACTTAAGTATAAAACTAAATTGTTGTAAAAAACTAACTTGTCCTATCCAACCTATTTCTTAATGGCATCAATTCGATACTTCATAGAGGTTGCTTGTTATAATCGACAAAGTTTGATAATTTTGTTTAATATACCGGGATCTGTAACGATGTCAATGTCTTTACATTAATTCAGCTACTGTCGAAATGTATAATAATAGTGTCACTGCTGTGATATGGTTTTAGTAGAAGCCGTTTGAAGGGTCGTTTACATCCACCCTTCGCATTATGCAAGGGAACGGTTTATGGCCGAGTCCTTCCCTCGAGAATATTTTTTAATAAAGTTCGAATGAGATTTTTTATCAGTTGTCATGTCACTTTATTATTAAAGACGGTTAAAAAGGCACTGAAAAGATATAACATAAACCTCAATATTGGTTGGGTTCGATGTTATAGTTTGTTTACCGATCAATATTTATTATGTGCATTATGTTTTTTATCGTGTTTTCGGAATACGGAACATACTAAAAGTATAAATAAGTGAATCACAATGTAGATAAAATGTAAGTGCAAAGATATAAAACATTACAAGTGATTCTTTTTAGAATAGCTGTTGTCCGTCTCTGTATGATTGTTTCACGATCTTTCGTCTTTCAATTTGTACAATCTTGATTATTGATTATATTCTTCTGTTTATATCATTCTTGGATCCCTTTGGATAGACAGTACCAGTCTAAAGTTGTCTAGCCTATTTCTAATGTAAAAAATAAATAATATGTATTTTGAATGCATATATTATGGGTATACAAAGATATTGCCAATTAGTGAAATATGGTTATTATAATAATATTACAATTTTTTACTTCTTATTTTACCTACTCATTGCAGCTAATGTACATACTATGTTAATAAATATTATAAATATATTATACATAACGTTTATCAAGAACACATAGTGTATACATTTTACAAATAAAATTATTAACGTTAATATTTAAAATAAATGCATTCTTTTTTGTATTTTTCTTTTGTTTTTTTTTGTTTTGTTTTTTTGCTTTGTTTTTTTGTTTTGTCTTGTTTTTTGTTTTGTTTTTTTGTTTTGTTTTTTTTTTGTCACTACGATAAGATGTCAACCCGGTTCAACCCCTCGGAGGTTTAAAACCTCTCAGTGCTTTTTTTTCTTTAATTTTTTTTATGTTATAGCAATAATGCATATATTATAGCAATAGAAAACAATAGAAATGAGAAATCCAGAAGCAGTTATCAAGAAAATTACCAAATGGAGGTCTGTATCAGGCAGACCACAAGGAAGACCAAAACGAGATTGGAGAACCAGATAGTCGAGGATGGGAGTTTGATAATAGGTAACCATAAGCAAAAACAGGAACGAATGGAGAAAAATTGTAGATGATTCCAAGTCATACAACCAATTGTAAAACTAAGATGTCAATCTTAGCGACGATGTCCCCGCGACAAACGAATCGGAAGAGCACAAAGAGGGCGGCGATCACTCCGCTAGGTGTGTAGATGCCTTGATGATATTATAGCAATAAAATAATGGGAAAAGCCTAATGGACTATATCTTATATATACAAGAGCTAACGAAAACATTAAAACAGGTGATGAGAGATAATCAAACAGAAATCCGATCAAATTACAGACTAATAACGGCAAAACTATAGGTCAATATGATAAAGGCAAATGAAGATAAATACAGTAAAATTGAAATTTGAATTGAAATATCTTTGAAAGCTGAAAGATGCATAAAATTAAGAATTAAAGGAGGATTAAACACAAAAAAAAAGCAGATGAAGAATTCACAAAACTAGACAATCGCAAGGAGGGATGGAAGTCGGATCAGAAAAGGCAGAGAAAGTGAAAGGAAGTACAAAGGAAACTAAAGAGAACGACATAGGGGGAGGGGGAATAGCACATTAACACGTTGACGGACAGTGCGTCAAATGTATAAGCAAGTGTTGTGACATTATACAGTACGTAAATCGTTCAGCTGGACATAGGGAATATACAGTGCGATAATTGTGGCAACTGTGCTCTCTCGATGACAATATGGTTGTTTGCATTAAGCGGAATTAACCTAAAAATTGACAATTCATTTCGACTGACACAAATAAACGTCAAAACATGACAATGTAGTAGCATAAGCTAAATATTTTTAGCCTAAGCGAATGGGAAAACTATGACGGTTTAATTTTGAAATTAGTTTTTAAATAAAAGGTATTTTAAAAGTTAAAGTAGAATGATTATGTAACTCATTAATTATAATATTTTCTTTTGATTTATTTACTGCACCAAAAACTCGTACTCGAACAGAAGCTTCAACTAACCTAGGTTAGCGCAGTTGCCACAATTATCTCAATGTACATTGAGATAAATATAAATACTAAATTTAATACATTGTAAATATTCCCTATGTCCAGCTGAACGATTTACGTACTGTATGTAATTTGCAAAGTAGAATAGGGAAAAATAAAACGTCTATGACGTTGTGTCAAATTACATCAATCGAAATTAGACGTCTATAAACGTTTTGTCCTTCAACGTGTTAAGATATAGTAATGAAAAATAAACAAGCATGGAAAATAAGATTCTGAAACAGGTTTCTTGTGGCATGTCTAAATGACGTAATATTTAAGAGTGGAAGACATTCTCATACAAACTGCAGATCAAAGATATAGAGAACAATACACTAGAAGAAGGAAAGTGAAACAGGCTGTAAAGAAAGCGTAAAGGTAGAGTTCGAAATAATTTGGAAAGTAAATATTGAGGGAGTATAGGATTGATAGGGTTTTTCTTAACGGTATAGGTAATATTAATCATTCAGCCAGTCGAAACGAGATTATAGTGTAGTACAGGCGCGGATACAGAGGGGTTCAACGGGTCCATGGACCCCCTGTTGTATTTAGTCTGTACGTATTTTTTTTATTATTTATTATTTTTTTCTGTCAACCAGAGCTCAATTCTTTTGATACCGTAGGTATCTGAGATGACTGAATTTTATCCTTAGAGTAAGCGTGAGTCGTATTGCTAAATCTGGGCAATAGAATATTTGCGGTACGTCTGACCCCCCCTATTTCTAGATCCACGCCTGGTGTAGTATGTAGTGTGTGCTGAGTAAATGTCTTGTTAATTATTAAAGTGGACTTCATTATCTCTACAAAGAGACGTTTATTTTATCCGAACGTCTGCAAGTGATTGATCGGGTTGACGATGTGGAAGAAGCCTTTACGATTCTAAGGGTCACAAGTTGGAGGCAAGTTACTAGAAACCGGCGGGAGTGATGACCTCCCTGCGAGCAAGCCAAGGTTCACAAAGTAATGATGATGACGTAATTGATAACTGAATATTCTGGATAAGAATAAAAAAATAAGAGGAGTTAGAGGTGATAAAAAGAAGGAATTAAGATCAATGAGAGACAGTCAAAATTAAGTAAAGGCCGTAAAAGAGGAGCTCCTAAAAATATGGAAAGAATTCTACCAAGAAAAATTTTACAGAACACAACATGAAGCGGAATACAGTCAAGAGGAATATTCAGATGAAAATCTAGAAACAGGACAAGAACAAGTGGGAAGAAGCAGTACGAACCGTGCGTTGTTGTACGTTGCGGGAAAATTACTTAGCACTAGCATTGATAAAATAATGGCCATGTCCTAAGTATGAAAAACCGTATAACGTATAACACCATAATGAAAGACAATGTAAAGGACCATACTAAAAGAAGCGTGGAGAATAGAGATGATTCCCAAAAGTTCGGAAATCAATTTAATAATATCCATACGTAAAAAGGAAGGTCAAACACTATGTTGAAAATAAAGACCAATATGCCTCAGACAAGTATGCCTCAAGCTACATGTATACAAAAATGTTAAAGAACAGGCTAAGAAATTACGTTGATTATTTCATTCATAGGAGATTCTGACCAATAGAAAGCTACAGAAATAAAAATTAAAGTGATAACTTTTGATAATATCCCGTGGTCAAGTATATTACGTCAGATGCCCTTCGTTGCTACGAAAAAATACATTCAGTGACATTAATGTTTTATAGTCCAGAAAGCCACTGCGCATCCGGTAGGAAAAATATTCTGATTCGGATTTTTTGCACAATCTTACTCAAAAAGGACTCCTTTTAACAAATTTGCATGTTGCCAGGACCAAAAGGTGGTCAAAAATTTTTTAAACGTTTTTTTTTTGTTTTTTCCTAAAATTATTTTTTTTTGCATGGAACAAAGTTTTTTTAGGTTTTTTGGATCATTCCAAACAGAAAAGGTCTTTAGTGACTTTTCTCTAAAGTTGATAGTTTTTGACATTTAAGCGAATAAAAATTGAAAAATTGCGAAATCGGCCATTTTTAACCTTCAAAAACTATGTGAAAAACTTAAAATTCGAATGTTGCCAAGGTAGGTAGATATTCTTTAACCATCGATTGATAAAATCTCGAAAAGTTTTTTTGCAATACAGTATTCAAAACTCCTTTGTTTTCTAATTTCTAATCACGCGTGCGCGACACCGTTGCATGTGTATACAGTATGGTGCAAATGAAAGGAATAAATTCGTTATTTCGTAAACCGGCGACTTTAAGGAAAAAACCCGAAACAGGTCGATTTTTATTTAAGTTATGATATTGTGGCATATATGGTATACTAGTGACGTCATCCGTCTGGGCTTGATGACGTAATCGATGATTTTTTTAAATGAGAATAGGGGGTCGTGTTGTAGCTCATTTGAAAGGTTCTTCAATTATCTATTCAGTAATGTAAACATTTACATAATTATTTATACAGGGTGTCCAAAAAATTTTTATTAAATTAAATTATTTGACAAAAAAAGAACTAGAAGAACACGCTGTATAAATAATTATATAAATGTTTATATTACTGAATAGAAAATTGAAGACCCTTTCAAATGAGCTAGCACACGACCCCTATTCTCATTTAAAAAAATCATCGATTACGTCATCACTTATCACGCCCAGATGGATGACGTCACTAGTATACCATATATGCCACAATATCATAACTTAAAAATAAAAATCGACCTGTTTCGGGTTTTTCCTTAAAGTCGCCGGTTTACGAAACAACGAATTTATTCCTTTCATTTGCACCATACCGTTTAAAGAGTATCTACACTCTTTGGCAACATTAAAATTTTCAGTTTTTCATAGTTTTTGAGGGTTAAAAATGGCCGATTTCGCAATTTTTCAATTTTTAATCGCTTATATGTCAAAAACTATCATTTTTAGAGAAAAGTCACTAAAGACCTTTTCTGTTTGGAATGATCCAAAAAACCTAAAAAAACGTTTTCCATGCAAAAAAAATAAGTTTAGGAAAAAAAAACGTTAAAAAAATTTTCGACCACCTTTTGGTCCTGGCAACATGCAAATTTGATAAAAGGAGTCTTTTTTGAGTAAGATTGTGCAAGAAATCCGAATTAGAATATTTTTCCTAGCGGATGCGCAGTGGCTTTCTGGACTATTAAAAGTTATAAAAGTGATTACTTTCAAGCGTCAAATATTTATAACAACCGTGTACTAATTTGTACTTACATGAATAAATTACAATAAAATTTTGGTTTTGAACAGCTTTATTCATGAAATAATCTCAGCAAATTGCACTCGATCTCTAAAATTATTATCGAATTGTTGCCCTCGTGACACTTTGACATAATTTCACTCCCCTTCGGGTCGTGAAATTAATAAAACTGTCAAAGTGTCACTCGGAAAAAATTCGATAATTTTAGAGCTCTTGTGCAATTACTACTGAGAATACACTAGACTACTAGAAGATACACAATCAGCATTTAGACCAGGAAGTCAAATAAATGAAAACATTTTTTCGTAGTGAGAAGGATAATGATTATTTACAGCTAATAAGTTACATCATTTTAATTGAGAAAACGAATAAAAATGGGTTTATAAAACAGTCACTAGCAAATTAATTAATAAATTCCATAATCTATAATGAATGAAGATCGATGGTATTTCTATGGCGCTCGTTTATTCAGTTTGTTCGACTCAAGTTTAAGAATTGAATTACAAAAAGTGTAAAGTACATTATGTAGCTATAAATTTATAATACTTTTAAAATACATCTATTCTCGGTTAAGTCTAAAGATTATGTTCTTAATGTCAAAAAAAAAATAAGAAATTGAATTTATGTAATTATTCTTTCAAGATTAACTATAGATTTAAGGCCGTAATAAAAATGACATTACTAACAAAATTGTTGATTATGATCGATATTCTGGACTATTATTAAGTATTTACTTGTTATTGTTTATTACTGATAACTACTGATACGTATCAAAAACGTACATCGCAACGTGTTGCCCTGAATTTTGGCTTGGAATGGTGAAATACCAGATCGTGAAAAGCTGGAGTTTTTGTTCTTTTCGCGTAGACAAGACAAAATAGAGTGCTAACCAGTAGGTCTGTCGTAGTTGTAGTTTGTTCGAATAGGATTATTGTTCTTGTTAATATGGCTGTCGTCATCGGAGATTGATGGCTAATGTAGGTACATTATAATTTTCGTTAATCTTGTTATATATTTTTGTGGCAATAGAAAAATAGTAAGTGCTTTACTTTAATAGGTATACTCGTATTATAAAAAGAGGTCAAGTTAACTTTATTGATATATCATGTATCGAGGGTAGATATTGATTTCAAATGAGAACCTTTAGTTCGAAACAATTATTATGCTGTCACTAAAACGAGATTTTTTAACCAAATAAATGATGCGTCAAATCCTCCTTCTCATTCTTTGAGTCCTTGTCAGGGCGTGTACCACGTAAATATTTTTAGCTTGCTGCCTCCATTGGCTGCGATTATGTGCCAGATTCCCTCTCTGAATTTTCTTACCAAAGGCTTCATTTGGTCTGCCAATGTTGTTGGCGGTCTTCCTCTTGGTCTTCTTTACTTCTATCTTTCCTTCTACTACCAAAAGTCCCATAATCCCTGTTCTTTTGGCTACGTGACCGACGTAATTTAGGTATGCTCCAGCTTGGTTATGTGTTATGTCCAGAAAACTCGTAGAATTCTTTGTACGAGTATGTATGAAAACAAATGTATCTTTTTCTTTGAACAGCCCTTGTCAGTCCACGGCTGTACTTAAGCCTTCACTTGGCGTTTTCATTTTACGTGCTAGCTGGTGTCTACCGCCTTTTTTTTACAGACCGTCCACTCATTTTCTTGAAGGTTGCTGACCCAAAGCTGGTCCTAACCACTTCAATGAAGCAGTGCGTTGTGTTACGTCCTCTTCTCTTGTTCTTCTACTTATTTCTTCATTGCGGACGCGCTATTTTAGTTATTTTAGTTATAAGTTATTCCCAACATAAGGCGTCCACTTCACAATTTTGTCTACAACTTCGAAATCGGCTGCATGGCGGATGTGCGGTAGATTATTATTGGCCCTTTCTACGATATTTATATTTCGACTTCGTTTGCTACGTGTGTGATCTGGTTACTGAGCCTTCTGCCTAGTATAGTGATTCCTACCTTCCATCGATCTAGTACTTTTCTCATTATACAGCGAGGACGTTTGAATTGGAATAAATTCATTTTCTCGGGAATGGGCGATTCTAAAGGTAAATCCCGAAGCAGGTCGATTTTTGTTTTTAAATTATAATTTTTTTGCATATATATCATACTAGTAACGTCATCCATCTGGGCGTGATGACATCGATGATTTTGTTAAATGAGAGTAGGGGTTGTGTGATGCTTCAGTCGAAAGGTTATTTAATTCTCTATTCACTAATATAAACATTAATATAATTATTTATACACGGTGCCCAAATATTTTTTTTAATTAAATTAATTGCGACAAGAAGAAGAATGTATGTAATTTATCTAATGCAAAATACATTTTACTGCTATCAAAAACAGAAAAAAAAATGTTAATTTGAAAAATAAGCATTGTTTTTGGTTAAAATTAAATTTCTGTTTGGAAGGATTCAAAAAACCTAAAAAAACTTTGTTCGATGTAAAAAGAATTTTAGGAAAAAAACAAAAAAAAACTTATAAAAAATTTTTGACCCTCTTTTGGACCTGGCAACATGCAAATTTGTTAAAAGGGGTTCTTTTTGAGTAAGATTGTGCAAAAAATCCGAATCCTAATATTTTTCCTAGCGGATGCGCGGTGACTTTCTGGACTAAAAATTTATTTCGAATTAAATAAATTATGATTAACTATTTAGTGGGGAAATAAGCCACAATTAAATTGAAAAAATAATTTTATTAACTAAATAGTTAATCATAAAAATGCCGCAAGGAAAAAGCTTCAGAACAACATTAAATAAATTATGTACATTCTTCTTTTTGTCTCAATTTATTTAATTAAAAAATTTTTTTTGGGCACCCTGTATAAATAATTATGTTTATGTATATATTAATAAATAGAGAATTGAATAACCTTTGGAATAAGCTATCACACAGCCTTTATTCTCATTTAAAAAATCATCGATTACGTCATCAATCCCAGATGAATGACGTCACTAGTATGAGATATAATATGCCAAAAAGTTATAATTAAAAAATAAAAATCGACCTGTTTCGGGATTTCGAGTCTCGAGAAAATGAATCTATTCCAACTCAAACGTCCTCACTGTATATTCAGAATACATATTATGTTGCACAATAACGATAGCATGGAGCCCCCTGTCTAGTTTTATTTTTTTTTTGTTTGAAGTCATTTGAATATATTCCATTTTCTTTCACTTTGGCCTGAGTTTTGATCATACCGATTTATCATTAGCTTATCTAGGCGGTTAGGCACTCCTGTGTATCCCATTATACTCCAGAAGGGATCCAATTTTACTGAATGGAAAGCCTTAGTACCCAAGCGGCATTCGTAATTGTGTTCTCTCGCTTTTTTTATTATCTGTCTGGTGCTTAATATCTGCTCACGGGTTCCTTTTCTGGTACGAATCCGCGTTGTTTTTCATTTGTTGTTTCTGGGAGTAGGGGTAGCCGAATTGTCAAATACATTGTACAAACTAGGTCACTTTCATTAACCTTCCGATGACCAACCTTTTTTTGTTACACGGATGACCAAGGGGGGGAAAATGACCCCAGGTCAAAAATGTCAAAAATGACAATTAACAAAAAAATGAAGTTTTTTTTTTCTTTTATGGCATGGACTTTATGTCATTCAGCCAGTCACAACATGAGTATTAGTGTCATGTGTAGTGTGTATGCTGAGTAAGTGTCTTGTTACTTTGCAAAGTCGACGTCATTAGCGTAAAACTACTTGGAATTACACATAATAGACGGTATTTTACTAAACATCAACTTCAGACTATATTTTTTATTCGTAAAATATAGGGAATTTTATTTATTTCAAAATATGAGGATATCTAGAATGATATTAAAGTCAAATAAAAAAATAATGAATTTGAATTTATTAAAGAAAAACATACGCTGGGGTCACAATTTCCCCCGCTTGGTCATCCGAAGGTTAATGAACTTAAATTTTTTTTCTTCTTTAATATACAAAAAAAGAAAAAAACAACAATTTCCAATTTTTTATCGCGAAGTATTGTTATAGGCCTGGATCCCGCATACAAAAAAAGTTAGCAAGCTGAAAATTTGTTAATAGCTTAACGGTGTCTAGTCGGCCAAACTTTGATGTATGGGAACACTGGAAAAGAGGAAGTTTTAATTGTGGAACAGGTTGAAAATTTGTAACGTCAGACTACGAAAACGTTCAATGTACACTAAGCATCAAAATTAACGCACCACCTTAAAAATTGGACATTTTTGATGTCTCGTATTTCCTAAACCTGTTATCCGATTTGAGTCATTTTTTTAGTATATTATAGCTTTATGCTTCAAGAATGTCGATGAAATAATATTATTGCCAAACAGGTAAGTGTCATTGTATACCGGGTGTAAAAATGATAGTGTGTTTTTTCCTCAAAGTTTGGAACACCCTGTGGAATATTCTAGCGTGTATACTATATTGAAATTAAAACTCGACTGTAGCCTTAGGCTTTCTTAACATTTTGCTTTTTGATTAATTCGCTTATGCGGGTTAATAAAAAAGTTAGGTGCTTTAACAACTAGCCATGTTATTCATCAATACAGGGTGCTTCTAAGTGCGACAAACTTTAAGAGGTACTTCTGCATGAACATATTCTGCTTTATAAACATATTTTCAAAAATGCTTCGTTTCCGAGATACGGGATGTTGAATTTTTTTCTTACAAACTGACGATTTATTGATTGCTCTAAAACTGGTTGAGATATGCAAATCAAATTTTGTAGGTTTTAAGAGGTAGTTATTGCGCATTTTTTAACTTTCAATTAAGAATTTTATATTTACCATTGGCGGACATACGGGTATAAACATTTTAGATACATCCCGTATGCACGCCAATGGTGAATATAAAATTCTTAATTGTATGTCAAAAAATGCGCAATAACTACTTCTTAAAACCTACGAAATTTCATTTGCATATCTCAACCGGTTATAGAGCAATAAATAAATCGTCAGTTTGTAAGAAAAAAATCAACATCCCGTATCTCGGAAACGAAGCATTTGTGAACATATGTGTATAAAGCAAATGGCCATTCTTTTTTCATGCAGAATTACCCCTTAAAGTTTGTCGCACTTATTTAGAAACACCCTGTATTGATGAATAACATGGCTAGTTGTTAAAGTACCTAACTTTTTTATTATCCCACATAAGCGAATTAATCAAAAAGCAAAATGTTAAGAAAGCCCAAGGCTACAGTTGAGTTTTAATTTCAATATTTTATATACGCTAGAATATTCCACAGGGTGTTCCAAACTTGAAGGTAAAAATACACTATAATAGGGAACTTGCATAAAATTTTAAATTCGAAAAAAATGTTATAAATCACAACAGAACATAATTTAAAACATGTATCAAATATTAAAAAGTTTTTTTTGGCTTTCGTTTGGCCCCTAAAGATGATTAAAAATTCAAATTAAAACAGGTGGCCTAAAACGCGTCGTGACGTCATTCGTTTAAATTATGTTTACATTCTTCCAAAAAAGTAAACAGAATTTAAAATTAGACATTATAAACGTCAGTAAAAAATACAGTTATGTAACCTCACAAGTGTTTTTGATCGTTTGAACTATTTTAAATGTCATTTAATAGTGTCAGTGTCATAACGAATGCCAAACCTAATAGGGAACTTGCACATTTTTTTATTGCATAATAATATTCAGTTTCCTTTAAAAATAAGATTTCCAAAATTTCACGCCTTAAAACCTCATAACAGAAGTACAAATTTAAAATCTATATATATTTTTTTTGTTTTCTGGCCTTGGTTTAGAGAACCTTTAGTCAATTTAAAATAGTTCAAACGATCAAAAACACTTGTGAGATTACATAACTGTATTTTCTCCTGACGTTTATAATGTCTAATTTTAAATTCTGTTTACTTTTTTGGAAGAATGTAAACATAATTTAAACGAATGACGTCACGACGCGTTTTGGGCCACTTGTTTTAATTTGAATGTTTAATCATCTTTAGGGGCCAAACGAAAGCCAAACAAAACTTTTTAATCTTTGATACATGTTTTAAATTATGTTCTGTTGTGATTTATAACATTTTTTTCGAATTTAAAATTTTATGCAAGTTCCCTATTGTTACACCCGGTATACAATGACACTTACATGTTTAGCAATAATATTATTACATCGTTATTCTTGAAGAATAAAGCTATAATATACTAATAAAATCACTACAATCGGACAACAGGTTTAGGAAATATGAGACATAAAAAATGTCCCATTTGTAAGGTGGTGCTTTAATTTTGATGCTTAGTGTATTTTGTCGGACAGAACTTCCAATTGATTTGTAACCATTTCATTAAACTACCTTAAAATTATATTGGTGATAAATAGCAGTCTGATTTTTGAGTGAGAGTTTAATGAAACGGTAACAAATCAATTGAAAGTTCAGTCCGACAAAGTACATGGGGCGTTTTCGTAATCTGACGTTCCAAATTTTTAAACTGTTTCAAAATTAAAACTTCCTCTGTTCCAGTCTTCCCATGCATCAAAGTTTGTCCGACTAGACACCGTTAAGCTATTAACAAATTTTCAGCTTGCTATTAATCAACTTTTTTTTGGTACGCGGGATCCAGGCCTATAGCTATATTGATATTTCCATATAACTTTCAATGAATAATAAACAATTTACGCGTTTATCTCTAACGACATCTAAAGATGAAGACATTTTAAAATAAAAGTATAACTTAGGAACTTTTTGTCAAAAAGTAAAAACGAAAATAAAAATTTATTATATTTTATAGGGTATTATACCTTTAATGCCGGGTGTCCACTTATATTTTCCCCCATTTTAACTGTCTATGGCCTATAACTTATAAACGACTCAAAATAGAAATATGCGTTTTTCGCTGAAATGTTTTATTTTAGTAAAAGTTTTGTTTGAATGGATTGCATTTTTTATATCGCTTTTAAATAAAAAATGGCGGATTTTTGAAAAAAAATCGTTGTTGACTTTTTTTATTAAAACACCCAGTATATTTTTTTGTAAATTGGAAGAACGGTCATTTACCTATCCAGCGATATAAAGTCTTTTAAAATCGGTTGTCAAATGACTGAGCAATTAATTTTTAAAATGAGAGATGCAATGTGGAAATCACGTAAGTAACATAATATCAATTTGCTTAGTTACGTTATTTAGTTTGTGATATCCACGTTGCACCTCTCATTTTAAAAATTAATTACTCAGTCATTTGACAACCGATTTTAAAAAAACTTTATATCTCTGGATAGGTGAATGACCGTTCTTTCAATTTACAAAAAAATATACTGGGTGTTCAATTAAAAAAAAGTCAACAAAGCTTTTTTCAAAAATCCGCCTTTTTTTTCGTAATTGAAAGCGATATAAAAAAATCAATTCATTCAGACAAAACTTTTACTAACATAAAACTTTTCAGAGGAAACCGCATATTTCTATCTTGAGCCGTTTAGAAGTTATAGGCAGTTAAAATGGGGGAAAATATAAGTGGACACCCGGTATAAAAACTTATCTTGTTTGCGTTAAGAAGTTTTATTACAGAGCCAATGAGTAAAAAAATAATTATTTTGTGCAAGGTGGTGAAGAATCTCATGAAAAATATATAAAAATGTAATAAAGGTCTTAATTATAAAAATGCGTGGGTCTCGCTGTCACAAAAAAAAAACAAAAAAATAATGAAAGTTAATTTCAATTTCTGCATTCATTTCAAATGGATTAATTAATCCCAAGGAGATTAATATCTCTCAGAAAAACGTTCCTCGGTAGGATCACAGCAGCATTTTCTCCGTAATAATTATTTCAATGGTTTGATAACGTAATGCTCTGAATTCATAAGATTCGCCTACACTTTGGGGGGTAAAATAGAAATTTTCTCTCCATGGAGAGTATTAATTGCAGACTTAATTAATGTACTCAGAATTTTCTGGTTTAATACGAATTTGATTGATACTGATGTAGATAAGTGTATAAATTTTCCATGGTGTTATATTAAAATTAGCGATTTGGCTTTTCTAAAGCGGGCTCCACACTCTCGGCCAAGTTACTTCGCCAAAGTTGACCGAAGTCCGAAGTACCCTCTCTACACACTCGTTCTACTTCGCGAGGAAGTGCGATACCGACAAAGATCCCTTTGACTCGGACGCGCCAGACCGACAGAGAATGAAAGTAGAACGAAGTGAGGCAAAGTTACACAAGGTGGCCGTTTACACTCTCGTACTTGTTGAACCTCGATCGACTTCGGCGAGAGTGAAGTGCGGGCATAATACGATGTCACATCATTCTGAAAGTTTCTGAGGGCTTTCGATGTAGTCCCCAAACCTCTGCCGATCATTGGATCATGCTTTATATTTTCACACACCGTTAGTTTTGTTCATATTATACTCTTCTGTTTGTTTTATTTCTGGTTTAAATCTTCTTTTACTTTTTACACCTTTTAGCGACCACATAATGGACCACAACCGATGTATGTATTATGTATGTACTTATTTACAGCTCCCGGAGCGAACCATGGCCGATGACAAACGCTGTCGTCGGTCGTGTACCCACCTAAACTTTACACAGACAGGATTTCTCTCACCGGCCATGATTCGCTCCGGGAGCTGTATGTATAATTTGCTTACTCTTACTTATTTACTCTCTCGGTAATACTAATCACAGTGATTCTATGAGCATAATAATTAGGGTTATAAGTAGAGCTCGAGAAATATACACTTACAAAACCCTAAAATATGCATGCAAATATGCACAAAACAGTTGAAATGCACTTAAATATGCTTTTATGCATTTAATGCATATAAATAAAAAAACGCTGTAATCCTTGTTTTGAAGGTATTTAATTATTTATTTGATGCCAATGGACTGTAAAAAATATTTATTTTATGTATATATACATATATAGTTTAGCTCTCCTGGCCTCGAAGGCCCATGGCTTGGTTTACTATTCCTTTCCAATATCTTTCCAATTTGTGATTTTCAGTTCTTCTATGTCTTTTTCTACATCTTTCTTCCCTCTGGTTTTCGGTCTACCTTTCCTCCTATTCCTCCCGTTAGTATTCTTTTGGGAAGTCTCGTGTTTGGCATCCTTTGGATATGTCCCAACCATCTCAGTCTTTGTGATTTTATGATCCCTACTATGTTTGGTTCACCATACATCCTCTCCAGTTCTACATTTGGTCTTCTTATCCACATTCCATTCCACATCCTTCCGCCAAATATTTTTCTTAGGACTTTTCTTTCCCACACTTTAAGCATGACTTGCTCGGATTTGTTCATCGTCCATGTTTCACTGGCATACAATACTATAGGTCTTATCACTGTCTTTTATATTCTTATCTTAGCCCCTCTAGATATGTTCTTATTTCTTAATAAGTTGTTTAGAGCATAGATACAACGATTACCAGCCATAATTCTCTCTTGGATTTCTTCTTTTATATTTGGTCTCCTAGTGAATGTCGCTCCTAGATATTGGAATCTCTCTACTTCTTAGAATCCATATATTTTTGCCTCTGTGTTCGAAGTATTCTCTCCATCTGTTCAGTATTTCTGCGTCGCTTACTAAATTCCTTCCATTTTTTTACTTTTGTAGTGTATAGATTTTCTTTGGTACCCCTTTTTCTCATTTTTTACTCCTTGATATTAGTTTCTGATTTCTCCATTTTTATAGTTCAATTTATCTTCGTTGTACTTTCTTTTCTTTGCTCTTATGATTCTTTTAGTTCGTTTTCTTTGTTCGCTGTATTTTATCTCCATCTCTCGTGTTTTCACTTGCATCATTTTGAGTCTTAACTTATTTCTTTCATCCTGTTCTATTTTACATTCTTAATCAAACCATTCTTTGTATCCCACTTTTATATTTCTATTACTGGCTTGCGCTGTTTTGGTCATACATACTTTTATTTGCGTCCATTTTTGTTCGATGTTTCCATTTTATGTAATATTTTCCAGTTCTCTAGTGATTAGTCTTTCATATTTACTTTGTTCTTCTTCTGACAGTAGTCTAATAGGTTTAGTTACTTTGTACCTTTTTTTCTGTTGGTTTCTAAGAACTGGTATAACCTGTTTCAGTTGTATTCCGACTATAAAGTGATGTGTGTCTGCATCTGGTCCTCTATATGTTCTTATGGTCTTTAGACATTTTTCCATGTCTTTTTTGACGAGCACAAGATCTATTTGGTTTATTCTTTTCCCATCTGGTGATCTCCATGTTCCTTGGTTAATTCTTTTGTGTTGAAAGTACGTGCTCATAACGATCATGTTTCTTTCTTTTGCAAAATCTATTAAGAAGTGACCATTTTTTCATTCGTTGTTTCATGCAGAGTATATTTTCCTATGATGGGTGTGTATATTTCTTCTTTTCCTATGTTTGCATTAGCATGGCCCAGTACTATTTTTATATCGTATTTGAGAATATTTTCGAACACTGTATCTATTTGACTGTAGAAGTCTTCCTTTATGTCTATGTTTTTCTCTTCAGTCGGTGCATGTATGTTTATAAATAGTATTGGTATTGGTATTTTCCTCTTATTCTTAGTATGCATATTCTCTCTGATATTGGTTTAAAGTCAACGATTAGATCTTTCAGCTTTTTGTTTATTACAAATCCTGTGCCTAACATTCTATTTTCGCCTCCGCTATTGAAAAATAAATAGTCATTTATTTTCATTGAGTTTTGGGCCTAGTTGTTTCGTTTCTTGTAGTGCTACTATTTCGAAAGTCTAAAAATATGCAATTTTAATAAATGCATATGCATTTACAAAATTTATCCAAAATATGCAAATATGCACTTAATATGCATTTTGCATATTTCCTAGCTCTAGTTATAAGTAACTAGCATTAATTTTGTCTTTTTAATACTTACTCAATTTAATAACCATCTCAAAAATCAACTACTAGTCCAGAAAGCCACTGCGCATCCGCTAGGAAAAATATTCTAATTCGGATTTTTTGCACAATCTTACTCTAAAAAGACTCCTTTTAACAAATTTGCATGTTGCCAGGACCAAAAGGTGGTCAAAAATTTTTTAAACGTTTTTTTTTGTTTTTTTCCTTAAAAATTATTTTTTTTGCATGGAAAAAAGTTTTTTAGGTTTTTTTTAATCATTCCAAACAGAAAAGGTCTTTAGTGACTTTTCTCTAAAAATGATAGTTTTTGACATATAAGCGATTAAAAATTGCGAAATCGGCCATTTTTCCCCCTCAAAATCTATGTGAAAAACTGAAAATTTGAATGTTGCCAAGGTAGGTAAATATTCTTTAAACATCGATTGTTGAAATTCCGAAGAGTTTTTGCAATACAATATTCAAAACTCTTCTCTTTTTTAATTGCTAATCAAGCGTGCGCGACACTATTTTCCACCGACAGTATGGTGCAAATGACAGGAATAAATTCGTTATTTCGTAAACCGGCGACTTTAAGGAAAAATCCCGAAACAGGTTGATTTTTATTTTTAAGTTATGATATTGTGGCATATATGGTAACTAGTGACGTCATTCGTCTGGGCGTGATGACGAAATCGATGATTTTTTTAAATGAGAATAGGGGTCGTGTGGTAGCTCATTTGAAAGGTTCTTCAATTCTCTACTCAGTAATGTAAACATTTACATAATTATTTATACAGGGTTTCCTTCTACTTCTTTTTTTGTCAAATAATTTAATTTAATAAACATTTTTTGGACACCCTGTATAAACAATTATGTAAATATTTATATTACTGAATAGAGAATTGAAGAACCTTTCAAATGAGCTAGCGCACGACCCCTATTCTTATTTAAAAAAATCATCGATTACGTCATCACGTCCAGATGGATGACGTCACTAGTATACCATATATGCCACAATATCATAACTAAAAAATAAAAATCGACCTGTTTCGGGATTTTTCCTTAAAGTCGCCAGTTTACGAAATAACGAATTTATTCCTTTCATTTGCACCATACTCTCGGTGGAAAATAGTGTCGCGCACGCTTGATTGGCAATTAAAAAACAAAGGAGTTTTGAATATTGTATTGCAAAAAACTCCTCGGAATTTCATCAATCGATGTTTAAAGAATATCTACCTACCTTGGCAACATTCAAATTTTCAGTTTTTCACATAGTTTTTGAGGGTTAAAATGGCCGATTTTGCAATTTTTCAATTTTTAATCGCTTATATGTCAAAAACTATCATTTTTAGAGAAAAGTCACTAAAGACCTTTTCTGTTTGGAATGATCCAGAAAACCTAAAAAAACTTTTTTCTGGATCATTGGAAAAAAACAAAAAAAAACGTTTAAAAAATGTTTGACCACCTTTTGGTCCTGGCAACATGCAAATTTATTAAAAGGAGTCCTTTTTGAGTAAGACTGTGCAAAAAATTCGAATTAGAATATTTTTCCTAGCGGATGCGCAGTGGCTTTCTGGACTATACATACTTTTTAGCCCTCAATCTTGTTGAGTTGGTTTCGTGTTAACTATGTTTAAAAATAATCGTAATTTTTGGTCACGATCCACTGATCGTTTCACAGTCGAATGCTTTGAGTCCTTAATTATAGAATAATTGAAGATACTTTATCTATATTTTTTTCTTCTTCTTATTACGCCGTCTCCTTTCGTAGGTTGTGGCGATACAAATGCCAATTGTAGTTTTTGAAACAGCCACACGAAAAATTTCTGCGGATGAGCGGTCATACCATATTCTCAGGTCTTTCAGCCACGAGTTCTGGCTTCTTTCTACTCATCTTTTGTCCTGTACTTTACCTTCTAATGAGATTTAAAGTAGTTCATATCTTTCCCATCTCAACACATGGCTCAAGTATTGCATTTTTCTTTCTTTGATTATTCTTAGTAATTCCTTTTGTTTGTTCATTCGCCGAAGTACCTCATTGTTAGAAATTTTTGTACCAATGGAATTCTCAGCATCCGTCTTTATGTATACATCTCAAAGGAATCTATTCTCTTTTCTGTTTCAGAGTCCATTGTCCAACTTTCACAGCCATACATCAAGACAGAAAACATCTGATCATTCGGATTCTCAGCTCCAGAGTAAGGTCTGATCTTGTAAAAAATGTTTTCACGTTCATGAGTGCTTTCCTCGCCTGTTTGATTCTTATTAGGATTTCTTTTTTTTTGGTTACACTGGCTATTGACATTTGCTCCCAAATGTTTTATGGACGTTACTTGCTCTATTATTTGTCCCTTGGCATACAAATGTACGTTTAATGGTGTCTTTGAGAATACTAAAATTTTAGTTTTTGAAACGTTTAAGTGTAAACCAAACATTTCGCTATGACTAACTACCGCATTTATTATATTTTTTAGTTATTGTGCGTTGCTGGCTATTAGGACGGTATCATCGGCATTCCTGATGTTGTCTATGCTGGTTCCGTTAATCTTGATTTCAACTTGGACCTCGTCTAATTCTTCTCTGAATATAGACTCCAAATAATATTTTTTAAATATAAAAATATAAAAATATGTTCTTACAAAAAGACTGGGAGGCATTATACAATTCTATTCTATATACACTTCTGGCCAAAAAAATCGGGACACCTTAAAAATGGGTCATTTTTGATGTCTCGAATCACTTTTTTAATATGTTATAGCCTTATTCTCTAAGAATACGGATGTAGTAATAGTGTTGATGAACAGGTAAATGTCATTGTATACCGGGTGTAACAATAATACTGTGTTTTTTCCTGAAAGTTCGTAACGCCCTGTGGAATATTCTAGCATTTAAAAAATATTGAAATTAAAGCCCAATTGTAGCCTTAGCCTTTCTTAACATTCTGCTTTTTGACTCATTCACTTACGTTGGATAATGAAAAAGTTACGTACTTTGACAACTAGCCAAGTTCTTCGTCAATACAGGGTTTTTCTAAATAAGTGCGACAAACTTTAAGGGGTTAAAAACTGCTTAAAAAAATAATTACCATTTTTTACTTTATAAACATAATGTCTGCAAATGCTTCGTTTCCGAGATACCGGATGTTGAATTTTTTCTTACACACTGACGATTTATTTATTGCTCTAAAACCGGTTGAGATATGCAAATGAAATTTGGTGGGTTTTAAGAGACAGTTATTGCGCATTTTTTGACATACAATTATGTATTTTATATTCACCATTGGCGTGCATACGGGTCATATTACCCGGTCATATTACCTGTATCCACGCCAATGGCGAATATAAAATTTTTAGTTGTATGTCAAAAAATGTGAAATAACTACCTCTTAAAACCTACCAAATTTCATTTGCATATCTCAACCGGTTTTAGAGCAATAAATAAATCGTCAGTGTGTAAGAAAAAATTCAATATCCCGTATCTCGGAAACGAAGCATTTGCGGACGTATGTTTATAAAGCAAACTGTCATTATTTTTTTATGCAGAATTAACCCGTAAAGTTTGTCGCACTTATTTAGAAACACCCTATATTGATAAAGAACATGGCTAGTTGTCAAAGTACCTAACTTTTTCATTATCCAACATAAGTGAATGAGTCAAAAAGCAGAATGTTAAGAAAGGCTAAGGCTACAATTGAGTTTTAATTTCAATATTTTTTAAATGCTAGAATATTCCACAGGGTGTTACGAACTTTCAGGAAAAAACACAGTATTATTGTTACACTCGGTATACAATGACATTTACCTGTGCAGCAACACTATTACTACATCCATATTCTTAGAGAATAAGGCTATACCATATTAAAAAAATCACTAAAATCGGACAACAGGTTTAGGAGATTCGAGACATCAAAAATGACCCATTTTTAAGGTGTCCCGATTTTTTTGGCCAGGAGTGTAGTTCGCTTTTTACAGATGTTATCGCTACTGTGTTTAGTGCTGATAATAGTATACATTATTACATTATGTTAAAGCGTGTTGCTGTGTTCTGCTAAAGAGATATAATTTGACCGTAAAACGCAATATATAATTAAGGTGTAAAAACACGACTACTGTTTTATTGTAAAATGTCTCGACTGAGATAAAAAGAAAGATTTTACCAAAAGATATGCAAAGAGTAAATCAAGCATTGACAGTTACGATTGATAGCATACAACAACACGTGCAAATGATAGAATTGTTTTATCAAAATGACCAAGATGACTAAGTATTTGTAGTGTGGTGGATAAATTTGAATCCACTGGTTTAGTAAACAATAGGCAACTTGCACATTTTTGTTTTATTACACAATATTGTTCAGTTAAGATAACACAATATTGTTCAGTGTAAGGTTTCCAAAATTTCAGGCCTTAAAACCTCATAATAAGTTAGAAATACTTCATTTAGAAATACAAATTTAAAATCTGTGAATTTAAATGATTTCAAACTATCTGTGACGTCATATCATAATACTTATAACGACAATAATTCTCATTTTGACAATATAAAAATATATATTTATGTAATGTTCTTACGATGTCAGTTGGACCAGAAGCATTTTTGGGGTCCGGTCAATAATTCTACGAAGAGCATAGAAATAAAGATAAACCATATAAACATTTGCTTGCTTCAAAATTGATCACTCCTTGTATTAGTCCACATGGACGCGGGTGTGGCTTACTACTTTCTAACGTATCTTATTGGGCAATACTGAAGAGTAATTGGTCAAATTGTTCGGAAGTGCTTAGGCTCAAATCATATCGTTATCTGGTCAAAATACCTTCTCATGTTTCAAAGGCGGCAAGCAATATAAACACTAAATAAACAGTGTCGTCGTCATAACTTACAATTATTTTATTTTTATAATACATTTTTTGTCTCATTTCTTTAGTACTTAAAAAATGAATAAGCACATTAAATTGCATTTGTAAGTATTATATACTTTTAATGATCAATTTTAAATTTTATTGTATTGTATTATACTGAAACGGTATTGTTTATACAGGATGTCCCATATATTATGCGAGATTTAATGACGTCAATTTGCTCAGTCCGCTGATTGGATAATGTAATTAATGGCATTTTTCATGTTTCATATTTTTATTTTTTCCATATTTTCCTTTGTATGTGTCCATGTCTAAGAGCCATATATGAGGAGAGGGAGTGTACATTGATTGAAGACTCTTGATTTTAGGTATTGGGGGTATTTTTTTTTCTTTAGAATAAAAGACAGTTTTCCGAGTGATGCCCAGGCCAATCTTATTTTTTTTTTATTTCTTCGGTCTGATTTTTTTTATTTAATTTAGTGATTTGTCCTAGAATATCTCTTTTACTTGCTTTATTCTTGTTTGTGCCACTGTAATTATTGGTTCTCCTTGTTGATTGGTCATGGCTTTTGTTTTACTGTAAGCGATGTTCAGTCCCATCTTTGTCGATTCACTATCTAGTGCTTCCACGATACACTCAACCAGAGATAGGATGGTACACATTTGTGGGCGGATCCTCCTTGGCGCGAAATACGTCACTCACAGAGTTGTTTTAAAAGTTAGCTTGCAGTACACATATAGTTAACATACGTTTTCGCTTATAAATTCGTTTAATTGTGTTTTTTGAGGTTTTTTTAAATATTTCGTTTTAAATAGGACTTTTCCACACTTCTTATTTGTTGTGAGCTTCCGTCATATTATGTCGTATATTAATATTATACACGGATTATACGACATATGACCGAAGCTTGAAACAAATTCCACTTAAAATATTTCATTTTTTAGTTACATTTTTAAAGCCTAAACATTCTATTGTTTATGCAAAAGATCTGATTCATTTTGAAGGGTCCAGGATTATATCGTAAATATTAATTTTTAATTAAATTTATGTTTATGAAGAATGCGATGAAAAATTATAAACGGTCATTAAAAAGAGGTCACGTTGTACGACAATTCAAATCAGCTGACCGGACATTTACAAAATTACTCACTGCACTAAAAAACATCAGACCTTTCTGACCTTCATCAACAGAAAGCGAACGTGTGTTTATAATTTCAGCAAATTTCTGTACAAAAAAGGAATCAGCTGGAAAGATCAAACACTGAACAATTTATGTTTTCCTAAAACTTATTTCAATAATAAAAACAACGAAAATTCAGATTAAACACAAATTTATAATTTTCCTGTTTCTAAATATGTTCAATATTTAATCAAATTTATACGTTTTAATACTAATTGCATTGAAAAATAATGAAGATAAAATAGAAAAATAAAAAAGAGAGTGAAAAATAATTAAAAACCAATTTCTTCTCTTCATTTTTAAATTTCCCGATTTCCGGGAAATCATAGGGGGCGGGAAATGGAGCTCTAACTGTAAAAGATACAGAATGGAGTTAAATGATCTGGCAGGATTCATTTGCCATAAATTTAAGAACGACTTATCATTGCAAAGTTCGTCGAGTGCATCATTTACGTGGATAGATCATTTGAGCGAGGGTGGTTTGTCAAAACCATCTTCTGCATTCATGAATGCCATTGAGAGTCTCAACAGGGTATTTTTTGCTGCACATAATAAAGATGGATTAGTATGTGGTGAAAATTTCATAAAAAGTCTTTTGTTGCAAAGTGTGGATATTCAATGCCCCGAAAAGGCAAAACGCTTGTTCTTTAGACCAAGAATGTTCATTCGCATAAAAGAACTAAATAGATCAATTACCCTCCAGAGAGCTACCTACCAAAAGAAAATGGAAAAAAATTTTGGCCTAGAAAACAATAAAAAGCTCTTAATAATGTGTATATGGGATTGAGCCACAATTGTTGGTGTAACGAAAATTACATTTCTTAAATACTACCGTTTGAGTTTCGATTTCCATTCCGGAAATCGCGAAAATTAAAAAAAAGAAAATTACCTAAGTGTTGAAAATTCTGGGAAACTGTAGTAACCGTCTCGTAACCTCGTTCAGGTTACAAGAATTTTCCCAGAATTTTCAACACCTAATTTTCTTTTAAATTTTAATTTTCAAAGATTCAAGCTCGACTCTTCAATACGATTTGATTGATATGTCACAGGTACTATTTCTGCGATTATATTATATGGCACTTCCGGTTAGAACTTTTTAACCGAAAATTATAGGTATAATAACCAAAAGTATCTCTACATTTATTCTCATTTTGCTAAGGCACGTCAAATAATATATCGCTTTAAAACGGTAGGTACTTCCGGTTGCAACTCTAAAACCGGAAGTCCGATGTCAAATGTCTTATCTTTAACACCATCCTTGGGTTATAAGCTTTCATTCGACATCTCATTTGTCATTCTATCTGTATTAGTAACGGAGGAGTTATATTCACGGATGGACGGACAGACAGTCATGAAAACGGAAGTATATATTTGTTCTCGTCTTACTAAAGCGGATCGAATAATATATCGCTTGTACTATTCCGGTGACTTTAAAACAGTACTTCCGGTTGCAACTCGAAAACCGGAAGTCCTAGGTCAAATTTCTCACCTTTAGTACCATCCTTATAATATAAGCTTTCATTCGACACCTCACTTGTCATTCTACCTGGTATAATGACGGAAGAATTGTGTCTACGGACGGACGTACGGACAGACATACGTAAATAATTCAACGTTTTCACATTTTTTCAAAATTGGGTGAAAACAACATGCATATTTTATTTAAACTACTGTATATGCGCATATTTCATACGTTTTTATTAGCATACTTGCCTAAGTTTAGTAATAAGTGTAGGAATAAAACTTTTATTTATACAAACGTTAATTCGAAAACAGCACTTATTTATTTCATGTTCTCTATTCAAACCTAACTAAATATTTAAAATAATGCTCGAACATATTTTGTAATTATGTACTTGTTTAGTTTTTAAGTTACTTATACAAATTTATTTGGTCTTTTAAATACCTTTTTTAATTTTAATTTGTGGGTAATTATTTTAAAATTTCTTGGACAAAAAGTTGTATTTACATTATAGTAACTTCTGTGTAAATTTCAGATTTTTACCTTTTGTAATTTGAATAAAATAAGAGAAGTTTGACGTTATTTATATTGGTTTCCTTATATCTCGCCAGCGATTACTCTGTGAGTGACGTCATGCGCTCGGCAGACGAAAACTCGTTTTTAGGAACATCCGGGCCTGTAGTGCTTCCATCATTCTTGGTAATTCTTCACTATTTTCTGTTTTAATACAATATATATACTTACAAGTCAAAAGTGACATTTGGAAAAATTGTGTAGCTCAAGTTCAAGTAAAATAAAAATATTATCTTGCTTTGTCACCAATATTAATGTCTTCTTCTTCTTTTCCTTCTTCTTCTTCTTGTGTAGACATGACTGTCTGTTTTTCAATGTGGCTCCAGTAAGTTGTCATTCCATCGTTTTCGTGGTCTTCCCACTTAGTTTTGGATCCCGCGTATGAAAAAAAGTTGATTAATAGCAAGCTGAAAATTTTTAATAGCTTAAGGGTGTGTAGTTGGAGAAACTTTGATATATGGGAACACTGGAATAGGGGAAGTTTTAATTGTGGAACAGGTTAAAAATTTGGAACGACCAGACCACGAAAACGGCACATGTATTTTGTCCGACAGAACAGACTTAAACTCTCCGAACAGAGATTAAACTCTCATGCAAAAATCAGCCTACTATTTATCACCAAATGGGCGTTTTAATGAGTGGAACATGTAGAATATGTCAAATGACAGGAATTATGACAGCTGATAAATAGCAGTCTGATTTTTGCATGACAGTTTAATCTCTGTTCGGAGAGTTTAAGTCTGACCGTTCCAAATTTTTAACCACAATTAAAACTGCCCCTGTTACAGTGTTCTCATATATCACAGTTTATCCGACTAGACACCGTTTAAGCTATTAACAAATTTTCAGCTTACTATTAATCAACTTTTTTTTTCATGCGCGGGATACAGACCTAACTGATCGTCTTCCTATTGGGGAACCGTCTCTCGCCGTCCTTACTACTTTGTTTTTTGTCATTTGGCTCATGTAGTTGTTCCATTATACTCTTCTGCTTTTTACCCAGTTATTGATGTTGTCCACCTTGCATATCTGTCGTATATCTGCACTTCTACCTCTTCCCATATCCCATCGATTTTTCAAAGTATTTTCGTCTCTGCTGTTTCTAGCATTCTTTCTGTCCTTTCTGTATCAAGTCGTGTTTCTGCCGCGTATTTATGTCATTATTGGTCTGATAACTGTTGTGTAAATTGCGCCTTTCACTTCATTACCAATATTGGTGTGGTAGTTATAAACACGACAAGTGTCGAATCAAGTTCTGAACACACGGATAGTGATATATTTCAACTTGTCAAAAATATGTCCTATGTATAGTATTTTTACTACAAAAGCGATATTACGTAGGTCAAAATTTTTGACGTAAGAGAACTGTCAAAACATTAGAATGTGAATTTTCATTATTGCCATGTTTATTATAAACATGGATATAATGAAGAGTCACATTCTAATGTTTTGACAGTTCTCTTACGTCAAAAATTTTGACCTACGTAATATCGCTTTTGTAGTAAAAATACTATACAGTAGTAAAAGTGATCTCTTCATTAGTCATGAATTAGACAATTCGACTGGAAGAGGAATTGTTCGTTTTCATGTATTTTATGTGTATATTCAAAGTGTAGTCTTATTTCTTTAGTTCTCAAATTAATAAGCACGTTAAATTTCATTTGTATTATGTATTTTTAATTATCTTTGGTGTCAATTTCATAAAGAAATGTGAGCAGTTAACAACATTATTACTGTTTAACAAATATTGAACCATAATTTAAAAATAAAAGTTTACTCATTAATTTCTATTGCGCCGCCTATGTTTTACAAACGGTGCCGACAATCGGTGTCGAATTTTGTTTTTATACTGGTCCAACTGACATCGTAAGAACAGTACCAGTTTGTTTGGATTTAATAAAGTTTTTGAAGAGACGGTATAGAATTGTGTGTGTATGTGTGTTTACTATGAAAAATAAAAGCAGCAATTTTTTTCTGGAACTGTTTTTACTAAAAAATTAAAGTAAACTAATCATAATAATAAAAATGTATGTTCATAATGGGCAAGTTATTATACTGCCCTTTAGAAAACTCTTCGGTCATTTTAAAAAAGTTGTCTTAACAAAAACACTCAAATAATTTAAAATATACAGGGTGTCTAGAAACTCTACCGACAAACGAAGACAGGAGATTTCTCAGATAATTTTAAGAGAATTTAACCCAATTATTCTAGTCCGAAAATGTTTCCTAAGGGAGCTAGAGCTCTTTGAAGATGGCGTCTTGTAATTAGTTTTTCTTAAATACATACCTCCAGAACGCTTCTATTTAGAAAAACGAAAATTGGTATGCATATTTACTTTCCAGAAATGAATCGCTTCCATCCGTTGTGAATTTCTAGTACCGGTCATAGGCGTCCGTTTTGGGTAGGGCAACGGTTATTTTATCGCATAACTTTTTTGTTTTTAACTTTTAGGAATTTTTGACACTGGATTATTAAATTGTGAGGTTTTCTAGTACTAACATGTACTCTTGCTTTAAGTCGGTAGCACACACCGTTTTCTAGAAAAATCGATTTGAAAGTTTTTCGTTTTTGGAATTCGAAAAAAAATTGAAAAAATTAAAAAAAAAACGATGTATTTTACTAACTTAAAGCAAGAGTAACTTTTAGTGCTCGAATGCCTCATAATGTCATAATTTAATAATCTAGTATCAAAAATGCCTAAAACTAAAGACAAAAAAGTTATGCTATAAAATAACTGTCTACCTACCCAAAACGGACGCCTATGACCGGTACTAGAAATTCGCAATTAATGAAATCGATTCATCTCTGGAATATAAATAAATGTAGCAGTTTTCGTCTTTCTAAATAGGATTTGTTTGAGAAATGTTTTTGAAATTCAAAGAACGAAAAATTTTAAAATCGATTTTTCTAGAAAACGGTGTATTCTATCGACTTAAAGCAAGCGTACCTTTTAGTACTAGAATACCTCACAATTTAATAATTCAGAGTCAAAAATGCTTAAAAATTAAAGACAAAAAAGTTATACGATAAAATAACCGCTGCCCTACCCAAAACGGACGCCTATGATCGGTACTAAAAATTCGCAATGGGTGGAATAGATTAATCTCTGGAAGATAAATATGCGTACCAATTTTTGTTTTTCTAAATAAAAGAGTTCTGGAGGTATTTAAGAAAAACTCATTACAAGACGCCATCTTCAAAGAGCTCTGGCTCCCCATTATCATACCCCTGGCTTTGTAAATCATCTAAATCAATATTCATTAATTTCAAAAATTCTAACAAATAATTTGCTAATCCTTGTCCGGTAGTATCAGTAACCGGAAAAAACCTAAAAAATTCTCTCTAACTTCGGCAAGCTTTGTTGATGAATCAAGATAAACGAACCTAACCACAGTAAGTAGTAAGTTGTTTCTTGTGTGAAATTCGACATTCAATATTGGTCAAAATTACGCGTCACCTTCTTGAAATTATTTTCGGAATAATCTAAATAGGTTTCATATTTCATTTGCATATCGTATGTGTAGTAAGCATTAATAGCCTTTGTAAAACATACCGAAAGTGCACTTTGAAAGTTTGAGCCTAGCAAATGTTCGATTTGCGCCCCTTGGACTTGGAGCCCGGGTGCCTCGCACCCCTTGCACCCCCGGGTTGAGACGGCCCTGGGTATAACTAGACCCAAACCCAAACATCCAAAGTGATAGTTATCCTCCAACACCAAATTGTTCTATATGGTCCACATAATGTTCAGAAAAAAGTCACCCTTTTGAGCGTCGGGTTTGGGGGGGGGGGGGAGAGGGGGAGAAATCGGTAAATTCGTAGTTTTTTACGTTTTTCGTCAATATTTCTAAAACTATGCAGTTTAGCATGAACAACCTTCTATACAAAAATATTCTACATAAAATTTGAAATAAAAAAGGCCCTATGCATAATCTTTCTAAAATAAACGGTTCCAAAGTTACGGAGATAGTATATTATAAGTGGTCCAAAAAAAGACCTAACCCAGACATCCAAAGTAAAAGTTTTCCTCCAACACAAAATTGTTCTATATCAGTGGTTCCCAACCTTTTCTGATGTTTTTCCATATTCGCGACCCATCCCTCACCCATGATGATACGCTATTCTGTACTCTGTACGCTAATTAGCTACTGTAAGAGCCACGCCGCGACCCACCGGTTGGGAAACGCTGTTCTATATGGTCCACATATTGTTCAGTAAAAAGTTACACCAATTTGAGCGTCCGGTTGGGGGGGGGGGGGAGAAGTCGGTAAATTAGTAGTTTTACGTTTTTCGTCAATATTTCTAAAACTATGCTTTAGCGTAAATTATGTTGTATACTCAAATTTTCTACATGAAATTTAAAACAAAAAAGGTCCAATACATAAATCAACGCTTCCAGAGTTACGGAGGGTGAAAAGTGAAGGTTTTTGATACTTTTTATATATATTGGGCAATTTATAATATTATTACTGATGAAAGAAATTTTTTTGTAAATAAAATTTGCTATTTCAGTGGCCGATGGTATGTTAGTGATAAGCCCTTGAAGAAACGTCAACCTCACCACCCAAAATAATCATCAATTGTCCAAATAATATAAAAGGTATAGAAAAACCTCCACTTTTCACACTCCGTAACCCTGGAACCGTTGATTTTATAACAATTATGTATAGGACCTTTTTTGTTTTAAATTTTATGTAGAACATTTTTGTATAGAACGTTGTTTACGCTAAAGCATAGTTTTAGAACTATTGACGAAAAACGTAAAAAAACTACTAATTTACCGACTTCTCTCTTATCTCCCCCCCAAACCGGACGCTCAAAATGATGTAACTTTTTACCGAACAATATGTGGACCATATATAGAACAATTTGGTGTTGGAGGAAAACTTTTACTTTTGATGTCTGGGTTAGGCGTTTTTTGGACTAATTACACTATACTACCTCCGTAACTTTGGAACCGTTCATTTTAGAAGGATTATGCATAGGACCTTTTTTATTTCAAATTTAATGTAGAACATTTTTGTATAGAAGGTGGTTCATGCTAAACCGCATAGTTTTAGATATATTGACGAAAAACGTAAAAACTACGAATTTACTGATTTCTCCCCCTCTCCTCCTCACCCCTCCCAAACCCGACGCTCAAAATGGTGTGGCTTTTTTCTGAACATTATGTGGACCATATAGAACAGAGGTTCTCAATCTGTGGTACATGTACCACTGGTGGTACATATCATTATTGGCGGTGGTACACAAAAAAGACAGAAAAATTTAAAATAGTAGTACTTAGTAAGTATTGATAATACAATTTAAAAATATAGGTGGTACGAAAAATAATAAAAATAACTGTAGGTGGTACATCACTCAAAAAGGTTGAGAACCGCTGATATAGAACAATTTGGTGTTGGAGGATAACTTTCACTTTGGATGTCTGGGTTATGCCATTATTTGGATCAATTTTATCATACTATTAATTAAACCACCTTTTTCAAATTGCGCAAGTTGTGCATTCCGCACTAGTGCCTTAAAGTAGCATTTTTAACGCTCCTATGTAGTGCTAAAAATTGCATTTTTAACACGGTTGTAGAAAAAATACATTAAGGAAAATATAAAACAAATAAAATAACAATGTGGTGGAATAAATGAGGAAATTTTTTTATATTACTATATTGAAATCTTACTTTGTGCCTGTATAAATAGGTGAAATTAACAGACGGGTAAAATATTTATCTTGTAAACAAAAGTCGGTAAATCTACTCTCGTTGCTCGAAATTTCTCCGCCAATAGCTCTCTCTACTAACAATCAGATGTTTCATTCATTTTTTACCTTTACCGTATCTCCGTAGTTTTCAATTCTCTTACAAGAACACCAGACGCGGCAGTTCCCCGAGAGAAATTATTAGAATTTATCGAGGTCGGCAGCTCTCCAATGCCTACTTGTGGTTTTTAAAGAACAAATCGATCGATACCAAAATAAACCCAAGTTCAATTACGGAGAAGGGTCAGTACATAATTTATATGGGTTTATAATTGGATCCGTCGAAACCGTTTAAATATTAATGTACGTTTTTCTTTGGTGGGAATTGCTAAACTTAGGATCAAATTAAGAATGCACATTCAAGTTGTGTGCTATTTTAAAACTGGTCGATAATCTCCGGCGTTACCTTAATAATTTGCGTTTAATGAAGGTTGGAACGATTATTACTGAAAATCGCGTATATAATCACTTTATTACATGAGCTGACTCTTGTTCTTGGGTGTAACAAATAAGTTTTTCATTTGTTTAAGTTAGCCATTACCTAGTAAACATATTCCATGTTTCTAATCGGTTTCGATCTTTCTTTTCTTCACCTATTTGCGTATATTGACGTTTTAGTTTTTAATGTAAGCTAAGTGTTGTCGTGCAAAATTAAATCTGGTAATTCGGTGTTCACGTTAAAGCCGCGTTCCAGTTACTCTAGTTCGAGAAGATGAACCAGCAGCATCAAGTCGTCTCCTAACATGATTTCGAAGGGAAACTGCCGTGACCGTTCTGCTTCTCAAAACTATATTATCGACAAAGCGGTCATCTCTAGCAGTTGTAACTGTTCTGTCTCGACCTGAACCAGGTTTTCGAGTCAGCAGACCAGGACCTCGATTTTTGACCCTTCGCTTCGTTATCGAACGTATTCGCTTCGTATCTGTTTAGTGTACAGATAGCGAATGATCGATAACGAAGCGAAGGGTCAAAAATCGAGGTCCAGTCTCTTTGTACCGTCGTGCGTCGTCATACTCATTGCACACTCGCGAGACTTACACCAAAGCTTTTCGCAGTTTCGCGCTGACCGTGGCCATCTTCAAACGCCACAACAGAACTTATGCTCATTGCAATACACTGACAGTAATAACACCACACAATAGTTATTTTCCTAACTAGTGCTGAAAGTGATACTTTCTCGCACGCGACTGCTGTTGACCCCAACGACGCGATGGCGGAGTTCGGGCAAGCAGTCGAGTACGGGAAACTCACGTTTCCCGTACTCGAAATACCACGAAAATAATTTTAGAGATCGAGTGTAATTCGCTGAGATTATTTCATGAATCAAACTGTCTTTTTAAATCATTTTATTGATATTTTCACCTGAATATTTGCTGAACCTGTTTCTTGGTGTTCTCTGTGACAAGTTGTACATTTGTGCGTAGTGACGAAGGGCATCTGACGTAATGCTTGACGACGGGATATTATCAAAAATTATCGCTGTAATTTTTATTTCTCTAGCTTTCTATTGGTCAGAATCTCCTGTGAATGAAATAATCGCGTTAATTTCATTAAAACATGAACACAATAAGATAAATTTGAAATAAAATAGTAAATACAACATAAATCTAAATATTAGTTTATTGCATGCATTATCATAAACTATAAAGCCATATTACAAGGTTACTTTCCCGCACTAGTACGGGAAAGTGCAACTTTCGGAAAGGAAATTAGTGTGAGAAATGGCCGTTTTAGCACGGCCGTAGAAAAACAATTTACAATCGATATTAAAACTACAGAAACAAAAACTATGCTGATATAGGTTTTCAGGATTTAGAGTAAAGGGCCCTTTTTATCTCAAACGCTTATACAAAAAACAACAACAATTTTTTTAAGCAATCTATGTTAAAATCGAAAAAAGTTAAAAATAATAATAATTTCTAAAATAAATTCAAATTACGGGGTGACCCTAATTTTATGCCCGGCAGTATAAAAACTAAGTAAAGCTAAAAGGTAGAAATGAACTTGTTTGATAAAAAAATCTTCTTCTTGTAGGGCCTATTCGTTTCGGATGTTGGCGACCATCATGGCAATCTCTACTTTACACACTCCTGCTCTGAAAATATTTGTGGTTGTTGTGTTGAACCACGTACGTAGATTTTTCAGCCAGGGAAATCCTTCGCCTTCCTGGTCCAGGTTTTCCTTCTACTTTTCCTTGTAAAATTAGTTGCAACAGTCCATATCTCTCGTATCGCTGTTCCTTATGATGTGCCGAGGTATTCGATTTTGGCTGTTTTTATTGTGGTTAAAAGCAGTATCCCGAATAAAGTACGTGCCTCCTAGTGGCGGGATACGGGCAACAATACATTGGCTTATAGGGCAGTCCTTACAGTAGGGATCCTGGCCTATACAGAAAAATGCAGGCGGGTGTGGGGTAATACTGCACTTTGGTTGCATTGGTGGTGTATTGGCTAAACGTGCAGGGCAGGGTATGGTGCTGATAGAAAAGGCATTCAGATATACAGACTTATACTGAAATAATGGCATCTCCTGAGGTAAAATATACCGGAAGTAAAATGAGCCTCCGTTCGGATCTCCGGGTGAGGACTATCTCAGGGGAACATCATTGCAGGTTAGAAAAATCAGGATAGGGTCGTGGAACCTTGGTAGTCTTACTGTGTGTGTGTATGCTCCTCAAACAGGTCTGGGTGAGAATGAAAGAAGAGCTTTCTATGACCAATTAGGAGACGTCCTGAGTGATATTCCGTCAGAGGAGAAAGTTACGAAACTAAACAAAAATATCGGAGAGGACCACAAAAAATCAAGTGGTGGCTGCTAAAAGATGAGAAGAATAATAGAAAAAATATATGAAAAAACATGAAAGGAAGCCCTAATACAATTTGGAGAAAAATGGCCAGTAGTATTAGAGAGACTGCTATTGAAATACTTGGGAAAACGTCAGGAAAAAAGTTTGAGGATAAAGAGACTTGGTGGTGGTCAAACGAAGTACAAGGAAAAATAAAAGAGAAGAGAAAATTATATAAAAAGTGGCAAGAAACCAGATCCGACACAGATCTTCAAAACTATATGGTGGCGAAAAAGGAAGCGAAAGTAGCAGTAGCAAAAGCCAAAGCAGAAGCGTATTCAAACCTATACGATCAACTTGATACCAGGGAAGGCGAAACGAAGATATATAAAATAGCCAAACAGAGAGCAAAGAAAGCAACAGATTTTAATCAGATTAGATGTATCCGAGTTGAAAATAATAAAATACTAGTTCACGAAAGGGATGTTCAAAAAGAGATGGAGAAAGTACTTTGACAGCTTATTAAATGAAGAATTTGACAGACAGCCTGTAGAGTCAACGGAGACAGTAGCAGCAATGGTCACCAAAATAACAAACGAGGAAGAGGGAGAGCTCTATTTAATAGAATTATGGAAGTTGGACAAATGCCAGATGAATGGAAAAGCAGTATACTGGTACCTGTTTACAAAAACAAAGGAGATATACAACAATGTACAAACTACAGGGCTATAAAACTGCTTAGCCACACTATGAAAATATGGGAAAGAGTAATTGATAGACTGATACGTGAAGAGACCGAAATATCCGAGAATCAATTGGGCTTTATGCAGGGCAGATCAACAGCAGATGCAATTTTCATTATAAGGCAGTTGATGGAAAAATACAGGAGTAAAGAAACAAACGTTCATATGGTATTCATTGATCTTGAGAAAGCATATGATAGAGTTCCTCGAGAGATTCTGTGGTGGGCACTCAATAAGAAAGGAGTCCCTGGCGAATATGTAAAGATTGTGAGGCATATGTATGAGGGAGTAACGACTAGTGTTAGGACAGGTGTGGGAGAGACTGATAAATTTCATGTGAAAGTAGGATTGCGCCAAGGCTCTGTGCTTAGTCCGTATTTATTCTCATTAGGTTTGGACCAGATAACAGCGAAACTACAGGGTAACATTCCATGGTGCTTAATGTATGCTGATGTGTTAGTAGGAAATAGTGAAAGAGACTTAGAACAAAAACTGGAACAGTGGAGACAAGCTCTGGAGGAAAAAGATTTAAAACTTAGTAGGACAAAAACAGAGTATTTGGAATGTTCATTTAAAGATGGAGTTACTACAAATAAAATGGTATCTTTGGATGGTGAACTGATTGTAAAAAGCAATAGTTTTAAGTACCTGGGATCGGTATTACAGAGTAATGGAGAAATAGATGGAGATGCATGCAGTAGAATTAGGGCTGGATGGATGAAGTGGAAAGAAGCGAGTGGTATGTTGTGTGACAGAAAAATTCCAATGAAGCTGAAGGGAAAATTCTATAAAACAGCCATACGACCGGCTATGATGTACGGAACTGAATGTTGGGCAGTGAAGAAGAAAGAGGAACAACGAATGCATGTGGCGGAGATGAGAATGCTTAGATGGTTGAGTGGAGTGACAAAGAAGGATAAAATTAGAAATGAGTATATTAGGGTAAGTCTAGGTGTGGCACCAATTGATGCCAAAATGAGAGAGCATAGGTTAAAATGGTTTGGTCATGTTCAACGTCGAGACGTTAATCACCCAATACGAAGAATAGCTGAAGTGCAGATTCCTGGAAGGAGTAGGAGAGGAAGACCAAAGAAGACCTGGGGGGAGACGATAAGGCAGGACATGTTGGTAAAGGAAATTGACATTGATATGATCCAAGATAGAATTGTGTAGAGAAATGCAATTAGGGAAGCCGACCATGCATAGGGATAAGGCAAAGATAATGATGATATTGTGGTTAAAAGCTCTTTTTCTTTTGTATTCTTAATAAACGCCCTGATTAGTAACGTGGTAGGTATAAGATATCTTCAGGATTCGAGGATAAGCCACATTTCGAAAAAAAATATATTTGACGTTATTTTGTTTGACTGACTGTGTCTGTTTTCAATAAATTTTTTTTTAGCAAACACTCATTATTTTACTGCTTCCGTAACTTGTAATAGACTAATAATGGAAATTATATAGAGCTAATTAATGTATAATTTGTTTAGTGTATTAATTTATTTAGTATACATGAATGACTGAACATGAACATTCACGCGATGCCGCTTAATTGAATTTATAATTAAACAAGTACTGATAAAATCTGAAATGTAACATGGCATTTTAAGCTAATAATTTACTACGAATTTAATTAACAATTTATGAAAAATGGATCATGTGGACACCAATAATATACTTGCTAATGCAGTTACCATATTAATTGAATTCATTAGAGTACAAATAAAAATAAAACCGGGTTTTTTTATAAAAGCCGTTAATGATAGATCAATAAATCGAAAATCCTATTGTTCCGCGAGTTACTGATTTTATTATTATTTATATTTTTTAAACTTATATTTAAATAAAAACACTTGATTTATATTTTTTTAATTACAAACACTTTAATCCATTTAATATTTACAAAACAATTAATACTAAAACTAACACATCTAATTGATATCTAATTACAGTAATTAATATCGCGCACCAAACATTTATTTTATACGGTCAAAATTTTACTGTCCAATCTCAATACAAAAATACCTATATACCCTAAGATAATAAATCTAGAACGTTCGTGAACAAATAGAAAAAACGACATGTTTAAACGACAGTAAACGAGAAAACAACAGTAAACAGATAAATAGTTCAGACGAGATTAATAAAGAACTTTCTGGTCTTTACCATCTGACTTGGGGGGCGATAGGTGTAACACTAGAAAGCAGGGTGCAAGACTTTAAGTTGAAGCCTCTCGCCCCACTCGTCATCATCATTCTCTTTGCCTTTATGTACATGCGGGGACGGCTTCAATATCCCCCAGATATTCTCCTCTCCGACTCCTTCCAGGAACATGCAGGTCAGCAATTCTTCATATTGGGTGATTAACGTCTCGACGTTGAACATGATGAAACTATATTAACATATCTATCATTTTGTCATCAATTGGTGCCACTGCTAGACTTTCACTAACATACTCATTCTTAATCTTATCCTTTTTTGTCACTCCACTCATCCATCTAAGCATTCTCATTTCCGCCACTTGCATTCATTGTTCCTCTTTCTTCTGAAATGCCCAACAATCAGTTCCTTACATTACAGCTGGTCTTACGACAGTTTTATAGAATTTTCCGTTAAGCTTTATTGGGATATCACACAATATACCCATTCCTCCATCTCCATCTATTTCCCCATTACTTTGTAATACGGATTCTAGGTATGTACTTAAAACTACATTATGTATTACTTTTTACAATCATTTACCCAATCAAAGACATCAGTTTAGTTGTAGTAACTCCATCTCTAAATGAACAATACCCCTTAAACAATTTCTGTTTTTTTCTGTTAAGGTTTAAACCTTTTCCCTCAAGAGCTTGTCTCCACTGTTCCAGTTTTTGTCCTAAGTAGCTTTCACCAATTCCTACTAGCGCTACATCGTCCATTATTTATATTAAGCTCCAGGGTATGTTATCATGAATGTATGAGTTTCGTTAGTTCTGATCCAAAATAATGAGAATAGTTTTCTCTTACTCTGTGACGTTAAACAAATAGGGAACTTGCATAAAATTTTAAATTCGAAAAAAATGTTATAAATCACAACAGAACATAATTTAAAACATGTATCAAAGATAAAAAAGTTTTGTTTGTCTTTCGTTTGGCCGCTAAAGACGATTAAAAATTCAAATTATACCAGCCAGCCCAAAACGCGTCGTGACGTCATCCGGTTATGTGTTTACATTCTACACCAACAAAGTAAACAAAATTGTATAATATAATTTTAAATTAGACATTATAAACGTCAGTAGAAAATACAGTTATGTGACGTTACAAGTGTTTTTGGTCGTTTGAACTATTCATAGAAAACTTGTACTTTTACAAAACGGTTTTATTTTCCATAGTAAACCTTCTTTCCTTTCCTTCAAAAACTGTATCAAACTCCAATCTCAACAAACTGGTATATATTATTACAATGAAATAGGTACGATAAATGTCATTAGAATATAAACAGTTTTCCTTTATTCCGCGACGACGAGCTGGCCAAATACCCAAGTAGGTGGAGTAGGTGGATAAACTAAAGAAGAAGAAGAAGAATATACCTAAATATAACGATAAACGGAACCATATAGTTAAACTATGTGACGTCACGGGTCGTTTGAACTATTTTAAAATACAGAAGACTTTAAAATTGTACTTCTAAGTTATTATGAGTTTTTGAAGCGTGAAATTTTGGAAATCTCATTTTTATACAAAACTGAACATTATTATGTAATAAAAAATGTGCAAGTTCCCTATTGTTAATTCTATACGTACGTGTTTTAACGTAAATTGTTGTTCAGATACAGAGTCCTCACACAATTTTTTACTTATATTTTAACAGTGATATATTATTTATAAATATAATTAAATAATTTTAAATGTTCAATCTTTAATAATACTTACTCTGTTTTTTTTTCAGGTAAGTGGTCAAACTCTTCCCATAACTAAGTGCTTCTAAGTAAGTAATATCAAAGTTACAACAGAAATACATTAGTATAGATATTATCCCTTGAATTAGTTTTTCAAGTGTATAATTAACAGTTTAGGAACCATAATATTGTGCATTAATTTAAAGATTATTATTTTATATAGGATTAAACTACAACTAATTGTAGTCAGAATGATATTTTACATTTGTTTCGACGTTTCGTTTTCCATTCGGGAAATCGTTTTCAAAGATTCTAAAAAAAAATGTCAATGAATAAGATTTATTTTAGACTTATTGAAAATGATTTACGAATCGGAAATCGAAACGTCAAAATAAATGTAAAACGTAATTCTTATTATCATCAATTCTGGATTAATTTCATATAAAATTATATTTAACTAATGTATGCTACAAGAAAACAGTTTCATTGTATATTGCTATTATGTATTAATGAAATCTAAGAAATATTATAAGTACTCATATTACTTGTGAACGTACTTGTTTATGATTAGACCATTAATTGGATGACAAGTAGTTTTTAACTTACATCGAAAATAAATATGAGCCTTTTAACAGACCATTTACTAACCATGATTATTACTTGTTTTATTGTTAATTATAACACTCCCAAAACCTTAATAGAACATACCGTAAAAGTAATATTAAATGTCATTAAAACTACGAGTAGACGCTCTCAACCATTTGATAATAGTAGTAAAACACATAAAGCTTTTACGATGTAAGCTATAAACGGTCAACCACATTTATTAGAAATGTACTTCCCTATAAATTGAGTAGCTACATAAAAAGGACCCCTTTATTTTTCCTTTCAATCAGACCAATAATAAAGTGAGTAAACTTCTCAAAACTTCGGAATGATAAACACTCTACCCATATGCATATAAGACGTTATACATTGGTCGTCCAGAAAGTAAATAATGTTTTGGGCGTTTTGGCATTAGTTAAAATCATGGAAGTCAATACAAAACATTATTTACAGTATCTGACTATATATAGTACCTTAGGTTATTTTTCAATGTAGTTGGTAGTCGTCTAGTTACGCTGTATTCGCTGCTGCGAATGGCTATTTTGATGATGGATTGGATTAACCTATAAGGCATTGCTGTGTTAGGACGTCAATTATTAGTTAATCCTTGTAAAATATAATATTGTTGATACAGAATCTCTCATAAGAGATGTGGGGCTGGTATTTATACATTTTAACAAGCACATAAACGAAAATAAAATTGGAGAGAAGAAAAATAAAAAAAATTGTAAAAGATGGTGTCTACTAGAACTAAACCAGAAATATTGAATAAATAAAACAATGAACATAAGTCATAAACCATTTGCCAAAAAGAGTACCATTTTGTCTTCTTCGAGAGATAACTCTTAAAAGCAAAATACATAATAGACCAGGGCGGATCTGTTTTGAGGTGGATGTGAAAGGTGGCATTTGGATTTTTGCAGACAAAGTTATGTGACAACTTCAATAATTATAATTGACTTATGCTCCTTCTCAAATAATATGTCCGGAACATTAATAAAAAAAATTAAAATATTTAAAAAGTTTCGAAAAACATCGATTTTTTTCTACTTTCATTGCATATACCTTTAAAACGATTCATTTTGGAACAAAGTTGTAGTGAAATAAAATAAAGATAATTGTATTTTGTATGATATACGACTGGTTAAAAAGTCTTAAATTATTATCCTTTCTGCAAAATAGCAATAAATACAAAATAAGGGGGCAAAATAAGCCTGTTTTTATTCAGTGTTTTTCAAACACTCTGGTTGCATTTAGAACCTTCGTAATTCGCTTAGAAAATCCTTACAACATACTTAAGTTGTCCACCAAATTTCATTAAAATCTACCTGATAGATTTTGCATAATAATTTTGCAATCTAAATTTTTTTAAAAAGTTCAAATTTTTTAAAAATTTTCTGAACAAAAAGTAGACCATTTTTTTATAGTATGGTATAGTTAGACCCAAACCCAGACATCCAAAGTGAAAGTTATCCTCCAACACCAAATTGTTCTATATGGTCCACATAATGTTCAGAAAAAAGTCACACCATTTTGAGCGTCGGGTTAGGGGGGGAGAGGGGGGAGAAATCTGCAAATTCGTAGTTTTTTAAGTTTTTCGTCAATATTTCTAAAACTAAGCGGTTTAGCATGAACAACCCTCTACACAAAATTGTTCTACATTAAATTTGAAATAAAAAAGGTCCTATGCATAAACCTTCTAAAATGAACGGTTGCAAAGTTACGGAGGTAATATAGTATAATTGGTCCAAAAAAAGGCCTAACCCAGACATCCAAAGTAAAAGTTTTCCTTCAACACCAAATTGTTATATATGGTCCACATATTGTTCAGTAAAAAGTTACACCATTTTGAGCGTCCGGTTTGAGGGGGAGATGGGGGAGAAGTCGGTAAATTAGTAGTTTTTTTAAGTTTTTCGTCAATATTTCTAAAACTATGCTTTAGCGTAAGGAATGTTCTGTAGAAAAATGTTCTACATAGAATTTAAAACAAAAAAGGTTCTAAACATAATTGTTATAAAATCAACGGTTCCCGAGTTACGGTGGGTGAAAAGTGGAGGTTTTCGATACTTTTTATATTTACCGATTTCTCCCCCCTCTCCCCCCAAACCCGACGCTCAAAATGGTGTGACTTTTTTCTGAACATTATGTGGACCATATAGAACAATTTGGTGTTGGATGATAACTTTTACTTTGGATGTCTGGGTTTTTGGTATAGTTATATCATAAATATTGCCCAAAAAATATAAAAAGTATCGAAAACCTCGACTTTTCACCATCCGTAACTCTGGAACCGTTGATTTTATAACAATTATATATGGAACATTTTTTGTTTTAAATTTCATGTAGAACATTTTTTTATATAACATTGTTTACGCTAATGCATAGTTTTAGAAATATTGACGAAAAACGTAAAAAAACTACTAATTTACCGGCTTCTCTCCCATCTCTCCCAAACCGGACGCTCAAAATGGTGTAACTTTTTACTGAACAATATGTGGACCATATAGAACATTTTGGTGTTGGAGGAAAACTTTTAATTTGGATGTTTGGGTTAGGCCTTTTTTGGACCAGTTATACTATACTACCTCCGTAACTTTGGAACCATTCATTTTAGAAAGATTATGCATAGGGCCTTTTTTCTTTCAAATTTAATGTAGAACAATTTTGTATAGAGGGTTGTTCATGCTAAACCGCATAGTTTTAGAAATATTGGCGAAAAACTTAAAAACTACGAATTTACCGATTTCTCCCCCCTCTCCCCCCCCCCCCCAAACCCGACTCTCAAAATGGTGTGACTTTTTTCTGGACATTGTGTGGACCATATAGAACAATTTGGTGTTGAAGGATAACTTTCACTTTGGATGTCTGGGTTATGCCATCTTTTGGATCAACTATACTATACTATTAGAAGTTTGCTAATTTTTTTACATATACCTATCACCTACATTACCTATCCAATACACTTTACATAATTAAAATCGGATTATCTAAGCGGCCTCAGCACTGTTTTAAAGTTATAAACAATTCTTTGGCTTATAAACAAATACAGTGAGGACGCTTGAGTCGGAATAAATTCATTTTCTCGAGAATGGGCAACTCTGGAGATAAATCCCGAAACAGGTCGATATTTATTTTTTAAATTATACATTTTTTGGCATATATATAAAGCTAGTAACGTCATCCATCTGGATGTGATGACGTAATCGATGATTTTTTTAATGAGAATAGGGGTCGTGTGATAGCTTATTTGAAAGGATATTCAATTCTCTATTTCCTAATATAAACATTAACATAATTATTTATACAGGGTGCCCAAATTTTTTTTAATTAAATTAATTGAGACAAAAAGAAGAATGTTTATAATTTATTTAATTAGAAATACATTTTACTGTTGTCCTAAAACAGGAAAAAATGTTTTATTTGATAAATAACTATTGTTTTTCGCTTAATTCAATATTAGTTGCCACTCACCAGCCTCTTAGCAGTTTTAACATTTAATTTAACCGAACAGCAATGTTTATTTTTCAAATTAAATTAACATTTTTTTCTGTTTTCTGACTGCAGTAAAATGTATTTTACATTAAATAAATTACCTAAATTCTTCCTTTTGTCTCAATAATTAATTCAATTCAAAAACATTTTTTGGGCACCCTGTATAAATAACTATGTTAATCATACAGAAGTAAAAACTTCGTTTGTACAATGGTATAAAAAGTTTATTAAAAAACTATTAAAAAGTCATCCAAAAGGATTCGCTAAACGTTTTCGATCTAGATCAGATAATCTTCAGTGCGTTCTGCTTAGTACATGAAACTAGCAACGTTATAAAATTGGTAACATCGAGAAATATGGTTTACATGTTAATAATGTGATATTTGTAGCGAATTCAAGTCGATGTTAAAAGATTAAATTTGTTAACGAGTGCTCAAAGGGCAACATGGTTCCCTGCTGGATAAGAACGTGTGGTTCTTGCCAGTTCAATGGACACAGACCAAATGAGACCAACAAAGTGTAGGAGATTAATTTCATCTCCTACACTGTGTTGGTCTCATTTGATATGTGCCCATTGAACTGGCAAGAACCATACGTTCTTATCGAGCAGGGAACCATGTTGCCCTTTGAGAACTCTTAACTTTAATCTTTTAATATCGACTTGGAGTCGCTACAAATATCACATTATTAACATGTAAACCATATTTCTCGATGTTACCAATTTTATAAGATTGAGAATACCATCTAGATCGAAAACGTTTTGCGAATTCTTTTGGATGACTTTTTAATAGTTTTTTAATAAACTTTTTATACCATTGTACAAAGGAAGTTTTTACTTCTGTATGATTTTTAATTATGGTATACAGTATACAGCCAGCTACTGGGATTTTCATTTAATGAGCTATCACACGGCTCCTATTCTCATTTAAAAAAATCATCGATTACGTCGTCACGCCCAGATGGATGACGTCACTAGCATGATATGTTCGGGAAATGTAAAATCGACCTGTTTCGGGATTGATCTCCAGAGACGCTCATTCTCGAGAAAATGAATTTATTCTAACTCAAACGTCCTCACTGTATTTGTTTATAAGCCAAAAAATTGTTTATAATTTCAAAACAGTGCTGAGGCCGCTTAAATAATCCGATTTCAATTCTGTAAAGTGTATTAGATAAGTAGAGAGCCTGTTTATATGTAAAAAAAAATAGCAAACTTCTAAATAATCTACTTTTTGTTCAGAAAATTTTTAAAAAATTTGAACTTTTTTAAAAAAATTTAGATTGCAAAATTATTATGCAAAATCTATCAGATCGATTTAAGTATCTATCGATACTGATCGATTTATGAATCTATCAGGTAATGATTTAAGACATTTTTAACTAGTCGTATGTTATACAAAATTCAATTATCTCTATTTTATTTCCCTACGACTTTGCTCCCAAATGAATCGTTTTAAAGTTATAAGCAAAGAAAGTAAAAGAAAATCGATTTTTTTCGAAATTTTTAAATATTTTAATTTTTTTTAATGTTCCGGGCAGCGTATTTACAGATGCTAGCGTGTGTAGACACCAGGATGTTTAAAACAGTTAGGGTTTGGAAAAACAGTACATTTACAGATGCTAGCGCGTGTTGACACCACGGTGTTGAAATCAGTTGGGGTTTGGAAAAACAATACATTTACAAATACTAACAGATTTGGACACCAGAGTGTTGAAAGCAGCTAGAATTTTTAGTGGTTATACATGCATAGATGCTAACGGCTACTGACAATGAGTTTATATACCTACTGCTGTGGAAACATATTTAAGTGATTTAGGTATTAATAAATAATTAAACGTTGTTGGGATATAAAAAATAATATATTAACACAAAAGAACAACATAAAAAATAATGTTGTTCTGAAGCTATTTCCTTTTGGCATTTTTATAATTAACTATTTAGATGGGAAATAAGCCACAATTAATTTGAAAAAAATAATTTTATTAACGTTTCGACGCCCAAATCGGGTGTCGTTATCAAAATACAAAATACTACTAAATTAAACAAAAATGTTGTTGCCTAGTAAAAAATTCTTCTAATAATTTATTTAATCTACCTCATTTATATGTATTGGCAATTCAGACACATATTATACATTTTAAAGTATTTTTTACTAAGCAACAACATTTTTGTTTAATTTAGTAGTATTTTGTATTTTAACAGCGACACCCGATTTGGGCGTCGAAACGTTAAAAAAATTATTTTTTTCAATTTAATTGTGGCTTATTTCCCGTTGAAAATAGTTGATTATAAAAATGCCACAAGGAAATAGCTTCAGAACAACATTATTTTTATGTTGTTTTTTGTGATAATATATTATTGTTTATATCCCAACAACGTTTGAATATTTATTTTCTACAATTTTTAGGACTCCATAGGAGCGGTAAAAATGCTACTTTAAGGCACTAGTGCTTTAAAATTTTTAAGACACTGCAGTTAAAAGTGAATTGTCAAATTGTGAAACGTCAAAATATTTATATTTCATTTATTAACATTAATATTAATAGTATTATAGTATTTACAACTTGCGCAATTTGAAAAAGGTGGTTTAAAAGGTTTTTTAAAATTTAATTTAAACTGTATTATTGCATTTTTAACACGTTTGTAGAACTATTAAAATTTGTTAGAATATACAACAATAAAAGTAAGATGTTATTCTATAGTTGTTATGATTTACGTATTGACAGTATGGGCGTTTTGATGTAATGTCAAGAAAAATATAAAAATGGAATGTCAGTCAAGTTCAAGTAAAAGTTTTTGTAGATATTGTCTTGTAATTGAGAATGAATAAATTATAATTGTTGACATATAAGACGTTTGTAGAAAAAATATTGTATGATATACGTGTTAAAAAGTACATTTTTAAGGCACTCATGTGAATTCCAGAATGAGCGAAGCGAATGCTTCACATGCGTGCCTTAAGGGGGGGGGGGGTATGGTTTGAAATCAACATATCAAGCACATTTTTGTGAATTTTTTTCGAAGCTATGGTACAATGATTTTATTTTTAAATTAAATAAACATATTAAGTACTATTCAAAGAATATTTAGAAAAAAATTCAATCCAAGGTATTGAAAAGTAAGCCATTGGTGACAAATTTTGACAGGCAGCTCACAAAAAAATGAATTTTGCGGTGGACATCAGAACTCGTCACTAGATCATACGAAGCAAGAATTCAAAAAGATTTAATTAGCTTATGAGTTTTACGAGGTCACAACGTCGAGTTTTTTTTAGTTTTAATGATTTTTGAATTTTTGGCATCACTCAGAAATCAAAAAATTGAAATTTTTGGTAAAAATTTTGTGAAAATTAACATTGATTTATTATTGTTGAACAAAAAATAAGCAAAAAAAGAAAAATATCTCGACGTTGTTACCTCATGAAATGTCTCAAGAAAATATGTACAAAATATCAGGAAGATCGGCCGAGTAGTTTTTCAGTTACAATGTCCACCGCATTTGAAGAAGTAGTTTTGAGAAAAATGCGTTTAAAGTTTTGACAACTGCATCTTCATCTTCTTATTTGTCTGCCAAATAGTAAAGTGATGCACCTTGAAATATGTTTGTTGAATCGAGGGGTAATCTACAAAAGAGAAGGCGAACAGTTGTTTAACATTTCTCACTACGCTCAAGCGTGCTGGCGCGAAGTCGCGGCAAAGCGAGTCGAAGGTAGGGGATATTCAACACGCTGTATCTCTGGTAATTTTACTCCGATTATTTTGAAATTTTCAGAGAGTATTCTTGAAAGTATGCACTTTTATTTGAAATAATAAAAAAAAATTAATATTTCAAATTCAAACCATACCCCCCCCCCCCCCCTTAAACTTGTACTTTAACACTTATATCATAAATAACTACACACGCCGGCAAAATTAGCCGAACACCTTAAAAATGGGACATGTTTGATGTCTCGAATTTCCTAAACCTGTTGACCTATTTTAGTGATTCTTTTAGTAAGTTATAGCCTTATTATTTAAGAATATCGGTGTAATATTGTTGATAGACAGGTAAATGTCATTTTATACCGGGTGTAACAATCATACTGTGTTTTTTTCTTAAAGTTCGGAACACCCTGTGGAATATTCTAGCCTACATAAAATATTGAAATTAAAACTCAATTATAGCCTTAGGTTTTCTTAACATTTACTTTTTTAATTTATTTGCTTACGTTGGAAAATAAAAAAGTTATGGGCTTTAACAACTAACCATGTTTTTCATCAATAAAACCTAACAGTAGGGGAGGAAAGTATGCTAAATTTGCAGTTACTCGAGCGTTATGGGGACCTATTAGATTGTGAAGAGTGGGTGCTAAAACCAAAAAAAGTTAAGTTAAGTTTTCCATAAGCTGTGGGACTCTGCATATTTTAATTTAATTTTCCATTTCCACTAACCGTTTTTTCCGATTATATCGCCATCTATCCATAATTGGAAAAAATGTTGCGAATAAAAGTTGCTTATTTTTACGTCAAGAATCCAAATCTGCAATAAAAATTGGGGGCTCCTACTTAAGATTTTAAAGTAACCCCCCACCCCGCTTCCGTGGGGGCTCGTGTTTGGTGCCATTCGATAGATTTTTCAAACATATTGAATAAGTAGGAACATCAGATCGTAAAACTGCAAATACACGTTTTCAATATTTTTAAAAAACTATCGAATGGCACCAAACACGACTCCCCACGGGGGTGGGGTGGGGGTTACTCTAAAATCTTAAGTAGGAGCCCCCAATTTTTATTGCAGATTTGGATTCTTTACTTAAAAATAGGCAACTTTTATTTGACACATATTTTCGAATTATGGATAGATGGCGTTATAATCGGAAAAAAACGATTGTTTCAAATGGAAAATTAAATTAAAAAATGAAAAGTCCCCCACTATACGGAAAACTTAACTTAATCTTTTTCTGGTTCTAGCACATACTCTTCACAATCCAATAGGTCTCCATAACGCTCGAGTAATAACTGCAAATTTAGCATACTTTCCTCCCCTACTATGAGGATTTATTGATGAAAAACATGGATAGTTGTTAACGCACATAACTTTTTTATTATCCCACATAAGTAAATGAGTAAAAAAGGAAAATGTTAAAAATGCCTAAGTCTATAATTGAGTTTTAATTTTAATATTTTACATAATATGCTAAAATATTCCACAGGGTGTTCCAAACTTTAAGAAAAGAACACAGCATGATTGGTACACCCGGTATAAAATGATATTTACCTGTCTAGCAACAATATTATCACAACGATATTCTTAAATAATAAGGCTATAACATACTAAAAGAATCACTCAAATCGGACCACTGGTTTAGGAAATTCGAGACATCAACCATGTCCCATTTTTAAGGTGTTCGGCTAATTTTGCCGGTGTGTGTATTAATACCTAAATCACTTAAATATTTTTCCACAGCAGTAGGTATATAAAATCAAACCAATCAATAGCCGTTAGCATCTATGCATGTAATAACCACTAAAAAAGCTAGCTGCTTTCAACACTCTGGTGTCCAAATCTGTTATGTAGTATTTGTAAATGTACTGTTTTTCCAAACCCCAATTGATTTTAACACCCTAGTGTGAACACGCGCTAGCATCCGTAAACGTACTGTTTTTCCAAAACCGAGGCAACAAAAGGAAAAAAAGAAGCGGAAACCTGATGAAAAACATCACAGAGAACCAACCTAATGCTAAAGGGCATGGATCGGCTCAATAATCTAATATGTATTATTTTTTATAATTAACTATTTAGATGGGAGATAAGCCACAATTATATTGAAAAAATAATTTTATTAACATTTCGACGCCCAAATGGGGTGCCGTTGTCAAAATAAAAAATACTACTAAATTAAACAAAAATGTTGTTGCTTAGTAAAAAATACTTTAAAATGTATAATATATGTCTGAATTGCCGATATAAATGAGTCAGATTAAATAAATTATTAGAAGAATTTTATACTAAGCAACAACATTTTTGTTTAATTTAGTAGTATTTTGTATTTTGACAAAGACACCCGATTTGCGCGTTGAAACGTTAATAAAAATTATTTTGTTCAATTTAATTGAGGCTTATTTCCCGTCTAAATAGTTATTTATAAAAATGCCACAGTAGCTTCAGAACAACATTATTTTTTATGATGTTCTTTTGTGTTAATATATTATTGTTTATATCCCAACAACGTTTAATTATTTATTAATACCTAAATCACTTAAATATTTTTCCACAGCAATAGCTATATAAAATCAATGTCAATAGCCGTTAGCATCTATGCATGTATAACCACTAAAAAAGCTAGCTGCTTTCAACACTCTGGTGTTCAAATCTGTTAGTATTTGTAAATGCACCCTGGCACCCTGGTGTCAACACACGCTAGCATCTGTAAACGTACTGTTTTTCCAAACCCTAACGCCCTAACTGATTTCAACACCCTAGTGTCAACACACGCTAGCATCTGTAAACGTACTGTTTTTCCAAACCCTAACTGATTTCAACACCGTGGTGTCAACACGCGCTAGCATCTGTAAATACGCTTCCGGGCATATTTGAGAAGGAGCATAAGTCAATTATTATTATTGAAGTTGTCATCTAACTTTATCTGCAAAAATCCGAATGCCACTTCGCACATCCAAAAATAGACATTTTTTTACAGTTCCGCCCTGGTCTATAATATATGTAAACAAATAACAAGACACGATAATAAAAATATATATCTCGCAAAATAACAGGAAGTAATAACCAAATAAATACATAGCCAAATAACAATAAACAATCAGAGTTACCTCGTATGTTCGTTCTGCAAACCTGTTGGCAGTTACTTTTTTTGTGTCAAAGAGAAAGAAAATTGATAGATTGATTAATAGAAGACTCATACATTTGTTTCTTACAACCTTATGCAGATTTAACAGAACGATAAAAGGACAATAATTATCTTTTAATTACGAGAGTACCTATCATACAAAAAAAATATCCCAGATGCACTGTCAGATTTTTCATAACACCACCATTAAACACTGACAAAACTTCATTATTTGGCTAATAAAAATGGTTTGACCAAATGTATCCATAAAAAACTTTCAGCTTCCATTAATTTGTTTCATCAACAAGGAAAACACAACCTAACAAATATTATAACTTACAGTTTGTCCATTGTCCATACAGTTTGTTAACATTTTTTTACCGTCATACCATACTGCAACTCAGATTTCTGAAAAATAAGTTGCCACCAAATATTTCATTACCTCGTACTACATATTTCATTGACTGCATACTATCACCAACTAAAACTACTGCCAAAGATACTTTTGCCGGTACGGACCGGCCACTGACGGAACGATATGTGATCCCGTTAAGTTCTCATTCGGGAATGCCATACTTGAGTATAGCATTCCCGAGTGGTGGAGTATATACTTGAGTGATACTTGACCCTCACTGATCTTGCTGAATAATATCTTCAAGCCGACAATTTGATCTAATTTTGCTCTCAGCGATTATTAAATATACAAATACATACTTTAATTTTGTTAGAAATAGCTCCCAATACAAATGTTTGATTGGATTTTGTTTATTCTAATCGAAAAGACACTAAAGTGTTTTTCTCCGAAGTTTAAAATGAAACTGGAATGTTTATAACAAACTACCGTTCGAATAAATCTGTTCTGCGCCTCTGCTATCCAATTGGTCACAATTCTTTTGACGTCGGTCCATCACGTTGGGGCTCTTCCTCGGCTTCGCTTGTCTGCCCGTGGTCTCCACTTAAGCAATTTTTTTGTCCATCTGTCGTCTTTCATTCTTGCAATATGTCCAGCCCGTCTCCATGTTTGCCTTGTAATACATTCGATAATATCTTCCACTCCGGTTCGTCTACGAACTTCCTCGTTTCTTACTCCGTTTCTTTAGCATATTCCAAGCATTGATCCCTCCATCTTTCGTTGTGTCTTTCTTAATTTTTCAGCTGATGTTTTTGTGAGAGTTAAGGTTTCTGCCCCTGCTCTGTATGTGAGGACTGATAGAACGCACTGGTTAAAAGCTTTCCTTTTTAAATGGATTTGTATATTTGTTTTAAACACGTCTCTCATTTTTCTGAATGCAGCCCAACGAAGAATAAGTTTAGGTTGAGCTGCAAAACTTTATATACATAGTCCAGGAACCAAAGCTTTTCACCTCGAAATTTTTACAGAATGGATCAGTTTGCTTGAAAATTTGAGAATAAGTAGTGGATAGTCCAAGGATCAAAATCTATATGATTCCTAATGGCGCTTTTATCATGGGGGTGGCTGCCACCCCATCTCGGGGGTGGAAATTTTTTATTATATTTTGACCGCAAAAGTTAATAAAAACATTCATTCTAAGCAAAAAATGTTCTACACATTTTTTTGATAAAATGAATAGTTTTTGATTTATTCGCTATCGAAAGTGTTAGTTTTATATCTAAAAAAATCAATGTTTTTCGATGGTATACTCATTTACGATTCACTCAATTTTTGCCGTAGAACAAATTTTACCAAACCAAATTCTTGGGATTTAAATTACCTATCTCTGATGCTAATCTTTCTATTCTGAAGCATTTTTTACCAAAGTGCAAACATTCGTCATTCGCTTTAAACTTCAGTTTTTTAAAAACTAATCATTCTAAGCCAGTCAAACTTCTAGAATCTACTAATAATGCATAAATAAAGAAGAATAAATAAGGCCAATTACTAAAAACGCCGCTAACTTTCATTATTATGCTTCCAATTGGATTTCTCCTTTTTTTTTCAAAAAAATATATTGATTTTTTAATCGTAACTTTTTTATTTTTTATCTTAGAAAGATCGTTAAAAAAGACTTTTGTAGGTTTTTACAAGATCTATAAGGCTATTAATATTATATCCTTTTAAAATTCTCAGTCACAAAAAGAGGTGGCATTGAAAGGGTTGGTAAATGTGGTTTTTGCATGATATTACAAGTTTTAATTGTCAATAGCTCACTCAATTTTTGACGTAAAAAAATTTTTACAAACTAGTTTCTTGGGAATTAAATAGGCTACAATTTCATATTTAAACATTTTTTCGTATCTCTGACGCTACTCTTTCTATTCTGAAGAAAAAGGCATTTTTTATTAAACTACAAAAACTCGTTATTCGCTTTTACCTCCATTTTTTTTAAAAGCTAATCATTCTAAGCCGATCAAACTTCTAGAACCTATTAACAATATATAAATCAAGAAAATCAAATCAGGTCAATGACAAATTTTAATTAGGGTGGTGGTTAGGGGGTTGTTTACGATCACTTTGTTGCTGAAAAAAATAGGTACTGACATTCTTGTCATTATAAGTGACTTCATTTTTTTAGCTAGAGATTTTTTTTATTTCTGGAGATACATATTTTTAAATACTTCAAATTAGTTTCAACAAGTTATCCTCGAAAAATGCAGTTTTCCCGTCCTTTGACTTTGAAACTACAATATTTAGCATTTAACGAAGAAGAGCTAACATATAATAAAGTATAGCTCGATTACTATTGGTCTTAAAGAAAATTAAAAAAAAGGTTTTGTTTATTTTTTTCAAAAGGTACATTTTTGTTAAATAAAGTTGTTTTGATAAAACGAAAACTTTTTGAGTTATTAGCATAAAACTGATTAAAAACATAGATTTTTTCGATATAAAACTAAAACTTTCGGTAGCGAATAAATCGAAAACTATTAATTTTATCAAAAAAATGTATAGACCGTTTTTTGCTTGTAATGAATGTTTTTACCAACTTTTGAGGTCAAAATATAATGAAAATTTCCACCCTCGAGATGGGTGGCAACCACCCCCATGGTAAAAGCGCCTTTTGGCATGATATAGATTTTGATCCTTGGACTATCCACTACATATTCTCAAATTTTCAAGCAAATCGATCCATTCTGTAAAAATTGCGAGGTTTTGTTCTATTTTAAGCTTCATTACTTGGACTAACAGGATATTTGAAATACGTGAATTAAAACTTGTAAGGTTTTTTGGATCGTTACAATATGATCGTTTGACATGCCGGTGCATATTTTGAAACAATAAATAATTTGCATACGTAATATCATAAATATTTTTGAAGATTTTTTAGAATAATCAAAAAACGTACCGTCCAATTTTTCGCTTGCAATACCCATTTCTCACTGTCATCTCTAATATCCACGTAGCAATTATCATTAGTTTAGATATGAATTAGAGTCGGAATTAAGGATAGATTACTCTTTTATTGCAACATTTCGTTCGACTAATATATAGGCTGCACTTTATCTTTTTCCTCGCAAACGATCTGTCATTTTTATCCTTCGGAACTGATTAACTCAGATTTTTTACCGCTTAGTGATTTGGTGTTCTGCCTGTGATTTACGTAGCCGTTAGCGAGAAAAAAGTCGAAAAGGAATTAGGTCATCAGTAGAAAGTGACAGTTCGCGATAAATTTATTCTACAAAAATAGTAGAAGAGACAGTTAGGCTTAATGTTTTCTATGTTTATATCAATATTTACTTTGTAGTGATAGATATTCTGGACAAAGCAATTAGTCATTTAGTCATGCTAAATTGTTTGTTTCTACAAGTGGAAATATAATAATTACAGAAGACTTCTTGCAGAGATTGTGGTAAAACTTAAAATACTGATGTAGTTTTTCAGCTGATACAAAATCAAAAAATAGACCAGTGCATTTATGAAAAATATATTGATTTTTAAATACAGCACGTATCGACTTGCAACTTTTAGCATTGTGCTCGGGGTGACGTCAGGAAAGACGTCTACAATAGAAAAATGGGTGTAAATGCATAATTGCATTTACAGTGCATCTAATTCACCCAAACGTGCATAAACAATATAAACATTTCAAACTCGTTGGTGTGAGTTTTTATTGAATCTCACCCCAACAGTGGCGAAAAGGGTTTAATTATTACCCTTTGCCTGATTGGACATAGGTGAATATTTTAGGACCACACGCATATGTCCCCAAAGCATAGAGTCCTTCGATATTAACAAACTAGTGAACTTTTAGAGCGACTGGTTCTGAGAATTTATTTGGTGTGGTTTTATAGTTACTAATAAACACGATATAAAGGATTGTGCAAACGAGAAATAAAGGTGTTAAACGAACAAAACATTTATTAACAACAAAGAGTTTAACAAATATGCAGAATTAACGATAAATTGTCTTAATAGCGAAAGAGAGAGAATATTTAACCTAATTATTGGGGAGAGCGTAATGTATCTTCACGACGAAAAGAGAAACACCCACTGACACCTCGCCTTAGATAGGCTGGCGAGAGACTACTGTTTTTATTCTAAAGCTGCATAATATTTTGCTAAGGGTAAGAATGTCACAACAGTGTATCCGTCCACACATGTTTCTACCCTGTTGCGACCACCGAAGAAGCTAAACAGCAAAACCATATGTCCGCTTTATCTTTTCTGCTTAACACAACACTTAAAAACAAAATTCTTAAATCTCACTAGCAAATGGTACAGATTGTCCCAACAAATTTAAGAGCGATATTTTTATAAAAATGCGAATTAATTCAACTGTTGTTTTCACAACACTCGTTAAGGCCCAGATTTTGTTACTCGGGGGGTTTCTGAGGTCGCTGAACATGAATACGCCATCAGAACCGACCCCCGAAACACCTGGTGCCCAGAGTCACTACTGAGGCACGTCATCTAGTAGATTTGCTAGGGTTTTAAGCACTAAATTGATGCAAACTGAATACTAGGGGGTTTTTGGGGTTGCTGAACACTAATGTAACATCAAAACCGACCCCCTCGGGCCACCCAGTGCATAGAGTGACTGCTATGCAGGTCATCTTCAGGAATTCCGAGGAGTTACGACATCAAATTGATGCAAACAGAGTACTCGGAGGTTTTCGAAGTTGCTGAGTACGATTTTGACGTAGCTGAAGGCCTCTGGAGTATTTGGTGTCCAGGGCGGATAATTTGATCGTCTTGTTGTATGTATTGACGTTGTTATTCGTAATTCTGGACACCAGATACTCCAGAGGCCTTTACCTACGTCATATTCATGCTCAGCAACCCGAAAAAATTCCCAAGTATCCTGTTTGCATTAATTTAGTGTTGGAAAGCCTCAATTCCAGAAGATGACGTGCATAGCAGTCACAGTGGGCACTGGGTGCTTCGAGGGTCGGTTCTGATGTCATATTCCTGTTCGGTAACCTTAAACTCCCCCGAATAATCTGTTTACATCAATTTAATGCCGAAAACACTAGAAACTGCAGAACATGAGGTGTAACCCTGGGCACCAGGTGCGCTAGGCGGGGGTCGGTTCGGATGGCGTATTCATATTTAGATACCCCAAAAACACCCGAGTAACAAAATCTTGCCCTTAATATACCTACTGATTTTGATATGTTTATGCACAATTAGGGAAGCCGACCCCGCATAGGGATAAGGTAAAGAGAATGATGATGTTTATGCACTGTAAATACAATACTTATACATTTTCATCCATTTTTCTATTGCAGACTTCTTTTCCTGACGTCATTCCAAACACAATGCAAAAAGTTGCAAGTCAATAGGTGCTGTATTTAAAAATTGATTTATTTCGGTATTTTTCGTTCTAAATGTCCTGGTCTAAAAGATTAGATAACGAATTACCAGCACTTAAAAACCTAGTTTTATTACAATTATTCTGTCACTGTTACCTGGGACAATAATATTTCTTGTGTGACGGTTTATCTTGCATGCAGAAAAGTTCCAGTGATCAATTCCGCTTATAAATTGTTAATCTAAACAACTGTTATTTAAGATCCTACGATAATTCATAAATTGTAACGGAATTGTTAAACGCCTTATTTCCATTTCATTAAAATCAGATTTGTAACACACCAAAGAGCACTGATCAGTGACCTTCGTACTTTGATTTGAAAACTTTGGTAAATTTCAGGCGTGTAGCCTGAGTTTCAGAACTGGATTCTTCTGTCCATATTTGTTTTAATACAAGAAGTTTGTTATTTAGGTTCAGTTGAGAATGTTTTCTCATTATCCAATAAAGTTTGTATTCGCAGTTTTTTCATTCTGATGAAAACATGTTTTCGCCAGTTGAGTTTCCACTCAAGGCATATTCGTATATAATATTGTTTTCTTCAGATTTAATCATTGACTATCTAGTGTACCTAGAAGGCAGTCAGTCATGTTTTAAATCAATTTTAATCTGCACACAGTGAATGTTGTCCAGTGTTATGTTAAATGACATATCTATCTGTCAGATAACCTGTCGTTTTATGAAGGGAAATAATTTTCAATATTTTAAAAACATTTTGAAATAATTCGTAAATTGGAGGTAATAAGCCTCATTTAAAGGGTGAAGGAAAAAAACAGGGAATGTCACATTTTATGAGAAATTGAGATATTATCACACTTTCTAACAGATATTTTATGTCTTTACTATTTACAGTAGACTGGTAGATAATAACTTGGACCGCCCGATAAATATGCCTATTTAAAATAGTACTGCGAAGGAAAAAAACTGGAAATATCCACGCGTGAAAGATAAAAACAACGAAAGTCCACTTGAAAAAAACAAAAATTAACTACGTTTTATTGCGAGTTTAATCGTTTAGTTTCCTTTGTTTATGTTTGTTAGAAAGTTCTTCTTCTTCTTAGGGTGCCAGTCCATCCGAACGTTGTTGATCATTCTGGCTATGATGAATTTGTTGGTTGCTATACGGAATAGTTGTGCTGAGATCTTTCTATACCATACTCTCATGTTAGCAATGTAGAATATTCTTCTTCATTCTGGGCCCTTTTTCCTTCAATTTTACCTTGTAAACTGTATTGGAGTAGCTCGTATCTGCCTTGATTTCTCAAGTCCTAAGTACGGCCCTACACGATGTTGACTAAATCTGCGGTTGTGTTCATCCTCCTTAGCTGTATTACTTCTTCATTGGTGACTTTGTCTGTGCATGGTATCTTCAGGATCCTTCTGTACAGCCATAGCTCAAAAGCCTGAAGTGTTAGAAACGGCACGGCCTATAAAGTTAGAATTAAGCGTAATGGAGTTTCTCAAGAAATTAATGTGTGTTTTAAAGCATTCATGTCAATACATGGTGTAAGTAAGGGCAAAATTGAACACTTACAAAAAAATTTAAAAGCTACAGGAAATTCTGGACAAGACAAACATGGTAAGCATGGTTCCCAGCATAGAAAGTTGCATCCAGAATCGCGTGAAGCAGTATATAACCACATAAAGTCTTTTAAAACTACAATATCCTATTACAGTTTACACGAATCTAAGAAAAAGTATTTACCAGAGAGTTTGAACATTACAAAAATGTTCAACTTGTTCAAAGAAAAACATCCGACCATTAAAGTTTCTTACGTTACATATTATCAGCAAATTTCGTTTGTCCTTTGGTTACCCAAGATCAGACACATATGTTCAACATGTGATGAATTCCAGGTGAAATTAAAATCATTAAATTATGACAACGTTGCTGCATATATTCGCAAATTAATAATTCAAAATGAGTTACAAAACGTAAGCCACAGACATTCTATAATTTTAAAAAGGCTGCTCTCCAGTCAAAAACAGGCATTAAAACTATCAAAAATTATCATTGCATTAAAACTATCAAAAAAAAAATGTATTTCCTTTTGTTATAATTTTTATTGCCATTATTATTGTCATAATTTTGTTTTCAGCCTTTCTATCAGCTGGTGCAACTAATGTTTGTAACGTAAAATATAAAGTGATGTTGGGACAGTCCTTGTTTTTTTCAGTTTTTATTTGTAGTTAGCTACTGTTTAATTTTTTTATCTCTGTTCTTTAAAAATTTGGTTGAAATGTGTTCGTGTATTAAATACAATGTACTTTAAGTTTACTAAATAAACATAAATACTATTTCTTCAGTGCAATGGTTTAAAGATATGTAGTCACAAACATTAAATTCCCTATTTTCTCAAAACAAATATAACGTGACATTCCTTGTTTTTTCCCTAACCCTTCATTTGTTGTCGATATGAGATACGTCTTAACTTTTCAACTTACGGAACTTTTAGCGGCCATATGAGCACAGGAAGTAGGGATTGTGTTTACCAAAAGGATATAATTGTAATAATAATATTAAGAGAATATCCTGAGGAAATTATTTAGAGACGGTTTATTGTTTGAGTAGGTTTTAGATAATAGTAAAATGTAGAAAGTGGGCAAATAAATCCTGAATAATAAATAGGTCTGGATCCCGCGTATGAAAAAAAAGTTGATTAATAGCAAGCTGAAAATTTGTTAATAGCTTAAGGGTGTCTAGTCGGACAAACTTTGATATATGGGAACACTGGAACAGGGGAAGTTTTAATTGTGGAACAGGTTAAAAATTTGGAACGGTCAGACCACGAAAACGCCACATGTATTTTGTCCGACAGAACTTCCAATTGATTTGTTACCCTTTCATTAAAGTCTCATGCAAAAATTAGGCTGCTATTTATCACCAAATGGGCATTATAATGAGTGGAACACGTAGAACATGTCAAATGACAGGAATTATGACAGGTGATAAATAGCAGTCTGATTTTTGCATGAGAGTTTAATGAAAGGGTAACAAATCAATTGGAAGTTCTGTCGGACAAAATACATGTGGCGTTTTCGTGGTCTGACCGTTCCAAATTTTTAACCTGTTCCACAATTAAAACTTCCCCTGTTCCAGTGTTCCCACAAATCAAAGTTTGTCCGACTAGACACCCTTAAGCTATTAACAAATTTTCAGCTTGCTATTAATCAACTTTTTTTCATACGCGGGATCCAGACCTAAAATCGTTTCTATTATATTTCTTGTTGGATCCCATTTCTTTCTTCAAATTGTTAGTGTTCGTATATTTTAATGTCAAATTCGCGCCAAAATTGTAATGTCGTTAATTATGGGAAATTATTTATTCGGCCTACTAGCTTTTATAATTTTTTGTGATTTTTAAGTCGGATTTATGTTATGGCGGGGCGTGTACGACACGGGCCGTGGAACAATAGACGGCGCACGTTCCCGTTGTCGCTCCGTGCCGCTGTACAACGTCTACAATTAGCCAATGTCTTTCATATCACACGATTCTTCAACGTGTCCCGCAAGACAACCGTGCCATCCACGTCCCGTCCTAACAGGTGGACGGCACGGCTGTCTTTCAGGGCACGTTGAAGAACTGTGTGATCTGAAAGACATTGGCTAGTTTATAGTACAACGGGACGGAGCGACTGCGTCATTTTGTCGTGTATCGAAGGGCAATTTCGCGATTGTGACGTCGATATGAAGAATTTGGTAATATCGCCGAAAGGCATGAAGTTCCTCAAAGTGCAACAACTCCTTGACATAATCGGTATGTGGTAGGATTAGCTTGTCGAAATGTACGTGAACTCTGTGGGGCCGTAGAAAATAACCAAAACATGACTGTAATATGTGCCAACACTTCGTGGCTCAATAGACAGACGTCTATTGAGAATTCCCATGTTGCGTCATGGAAATCGTGGACTTAGATGAAGGCGGACACAACATGTGTATCGAGGCTTACAAAAATGGAGTTCTGTATTATTGAGTAAGAGTGAGATTTTAGAGAGGACCTGTTCGGCAAGAGAGACTCAGGCAACTACAGGGTATTCGTCCATGTAGTGGTCTAAAAGATTTGAAGTGGTCTGGAATAATTTTTCATAATCGAACTATTTCCGTTTTGTGGAAGGCACTTATATAATATTATCATCATCTTGATCGTGTCCTAGAACCTGTTGTTCTTTAATTTTTGCACTGCTGCAGGTCCTAATTTGCATTACATGTAGGATATTGCAAGGCCACATACTGCAGCAACAGTAAGAGATTGGTTACATAATGATCATAGTAGACTTTTACCGTAGCCAGCACAATCACTAGATCTTAATCCTATTGAGCATAATATGTCAGTGGTGTAAAAAACCTGGTGTAAAAATAATACTGTGATTCGCATGATGATGTACTTGTGTGAGATAAAAAAGTATACTGAAGTCAAACTAACCTTTCCTGTTAGGGGCCACTCTTTTATGCCAAATGACAGAGATTTTGGCATCGTCCGAAGACAATTAAAGCAAGAAGAACGATATTATACTATTAATGAGGTTGAAGAGCTTATAATGAAATATCAAAAATTAACGGCAAATTTTCTGTTATTAAAATGACTGCTGATGATTTCATTGACTTAAGTTCATGGTGGACCCAGTTTTATAAAAAAAAACCTGCCTAAGTGATGATTCGTATGGCAAAAATGTCCCAAGAAACCAAAAAAGGGCTTTTGCCATATCAAAATACAGAGAAATGACTTTTTCATCAAAGAATCCTAACACGCTTCAATGTAAGATGAACATCGGCGGCTTCATAATGGATGAATTCAAACTACGGAATGCAGTACAGCCAATTCAGGCTCCTACTAGAAGAGCATATTAAACTGTACTTCCAATTAACAACAAGAAAATGGAAGACATGAAGAAAACATTAATATACATCCCGGAAGAAAAAAGTGAATTTTTGGAATCCGATTTTGTCATGGCCAATTACACCGGTATTTACAGAAGAAAACTAAAAACTAAAACTGAAATTTACTTCAAAGTTTTAATTTATGATTTAATTGCTTTATTTCATGTATAGGACATTGTTTTATTACATTAAAATGAATTCTCATAAAATATTCTGTTAGTATATTGATTATTTTCCTTAGAACTTCTTAAAGTTTCTTGTTTACGGCAGAAAGGGAACATGTCCTTAACACAAAAAAATTCTCTACCCTTTCCTCTTAAAATATTTAAATATTTTATAAGTATGTAGTAGTCCAGAATGCCCAATCACATAAACCTTAAATGCAAAAAAATTAATACCAGTAGTGTGATTGAGTTTACCAAGTTTTTTGGCTCTCCTGAAAAATTGGCAAAACTGAACTTGTTGCCTTTCTGCAGTTTGCGATTCATATATGGAATATGCTTCAGAGACGAATTACTCATCCGCACAGTGTTCATACTCGACAAGGTTTTCAAGATCTTCTTACACAGGAATGGATCTTAAACACAGATTATTAAACACATTTTTTGTTAGATTTTTATGTTTCATTTTGATTTTTATGTTAACAATTTCCATTAAATTGGTGCACTTCTTAAATATTCATTGATTATTTTATCACAGAGCAATGATATTGTACAGAAATTAAGAGGAATGAATTGCTGACTAATCAGACATTATAACGGTATGTCACATTAAAATCTAACCAAAAGTTGTGGAAATATGAGAAAAAGACTTTGGGTTCGTTATTTTTGATGTGTTAATTCCCGTTAAATGTCACAAGAAAATAGCTTCCGAAGAATGTTGTATGATCAAAGCGAAGATCGGTGAGATATGCGCATTTTATCAATGAAATTCGATATTTTTAATACATTCCAGAAGCCGCTACAGATAAAATGTTTTAACAACCCATTAATAATTTAGAATTAGTCGATGGATATTAGTACAGTTAAAATAAGACGATAACTGGACGATAATGATTTAATGAGTGAAATTTAAAGTTTTTTATACTTTAATGACAAAAAAAGCAAGCTCATTAACAGAACCCAATTAAAAATTATTTTGCACATCATATTTGAAACATTATTTGGTTGAAAAATCTCATTTTTGTTGGAAAAAAATATATTTATTTGTCTGGACTAAATTACAGTTCTGTTTATCTTAAAAGGGATATATTACTATCAACATTCACACAGTATTGCCAAACTGAATTTTGTTATTTTGAGTGTAAATTTTCCTAGCGATCTCCGAGGGTACAATACATAATTGCGTTTTTTTTATCAGTCCAAACTAATGACTTCTCGATCCCAGATATAAATTTCCGATTCCACTTAATCTAACCCAGATCGTAGCCAATTTCACAGAAAAAATGTTTCTTTTTGAAAACAAACCGCCTACTCCGTTATTTATGTCCTTCTCTTTGGTCATTCAGTCCACCTTCGATAAATATGTAACATTTCTCGAAAAAGACAGTAAATTTTCACCGCAGCTCGAGTTTTTCTCGTTGCCACTGCCACGCCAAAACAAAGAAAATGCGAAAATAAACAGAACGTGCTTCGAGGACGAAATAATAAAAACCGATAAATTTGAAGTGTGCTTGGAATCGATCGAGTCGGCTTGGTTTGTAATGTTTGCGTCAGTATTCATCGCCTAGCGTTCCGTAATATCTAGCTTTTTGTACAAGCAAAATATTAAATATTTTGAAGGATTCCATTAGTTCGAAAACACATTTTCTTTCAAAGTTTAATGAAAGAAACATCAATCGAAAATCTGGCTTGTGATTATAATGAAACTTCCGCCTGATCGAAAAACGAGTAAATTGAAGAAAATAATCGGAGAATGTGTTTTTACGTTTTCAATATAATTTACAGTAACTTTAAAATCGCAAGAGTTTTCAATATCGACATCGACGACGAAATGTTTGGTCCTTCCGATTGGTTTGGTTGCTTACAAAAATTATTGGATTAGTTCCCTAAGTGTCATATTTATATAAAAATCAAACGTAAGAAAATAAGATAAGTTTCATTATTTTTTAGAAGCTTTAAAGCGCCTGGTAAAAGTTACCGCTAAGGAAATGAGTCTGGCAGTATTATTTATCAATTTTAAGACCATTTTCTAAAACATAATTAACAATAAGCACTGAGACTTTAAAAATAGGAAATAATATTGTATACATATAGCGAACCTTAGTATATGTCTGACAGAATGTTTGGCCCTTCCGTTTGGTCTGGATTTTTATATTGTCTATAGATCTTCTTCTTTGAGTGCCGTCTTCTTAGCGAAGGTTGGCGATGACTTCTGCAAAGTCTTCTCTATTTTGGGCTTTTCTTATTAGACTTTGAAAGTCTAATCCTGTCCATTCTTTGATGTTGCGCTAGGTCATTTGTCGTCTACCCGGACCGCGTCTTCCTTCTATTTTCCCTTCCATAATAAGTTGAAGGAAGTTATACCTGTCGTGTCTAAATATGTGTCCAAGATAAGATGTTTTACGTCTCTTGACAATTTCTGTGAGTTCACATTTCTAACGCGGTCGGTCCATGGAATTTTCAGCATACGACGAAATACCCACATCTCAAAGCTCTCTAAACGTCGTAACGAGCTGACTGTTAACGTCCAAGCTTCCACGCCGTGCAAAAGTACACTATATACATAACACTTTATCATGCGGTATCGTAGGGACAGATCAAGATTGCGGGCAGTGAGTAACTGTCGCATCTTTAAGAAGGTTTTTCTTGCCTGTTCTATTCTACATTTAATCTCTTGTTCTTGGTCTAAGGTTTCATGTATCCAACATCCTAGGTACTTAAACTTTTTCACTTGTTCAACGAGATTGTTGTTGACTAGGATGTTTATAACTGGTGTGAGCAATCAGTACTGTATCATCGGCGTACCTGATGTTGTTCACAATTTTTCCATTGACTTTTATGCCTTCTTGTGCTTCATCTAGAGCTCGTGCAAAAATTTCCTCTGAGTACAAGTTGAATAATAATGGTGATAATATACAACCTTGTCTAACTCCTCTTTGGATGATTATGGTTTCAGTATCACCTATTTCGGTTCTAACAGAGGCGTTTTGATTCCAGTAGAGTTCACGTACTGTATTAATGTCGTTTGGATCCAGGTTCTTTTTTGCAAGCATCTGTAGATACACAATATAAATAAACCAATGGATACCTTATACATAGGGTATATAGGATAAACTTTGCAACAAAATATATCAAGGAGGAGAATTACCGAAACATTGGCGAATATCGATTTTCATACGTATCCAAAAAAAAATATGTGCTTTCCGATAAGTCTGATGAGAAAAACCCTAAAAGTAAGTCTAAAAATTATACATCACAGAACATATCAAAAATTCGGCACCAACATGGAACAGTTTTTAGACCAGGTCGTGGGACTAGAAAAGCGTTGTTCAGCCTATGTTTTTCTACAAAAATTCAGAGGTCAAAGGAAGGAAGTACACATTTGCTTCATGGATTACGCAAGAGCTTTTGACTGTGTCAAACACATATCACAAACATGAGTTCTGGAAAATCTAGATGCAACAGTGTGACCCCACGAATGGAAGCCATTTGTGTAGCCGGCCTAGACACGTTAAATTAAATAAACAAAAAAATATATTCAAACAGTGTAGTTATTTAGCAATCCTAAACAGGTGAAAAATTTATGTAGGTCATAGGCATGATGTTCTTGGTGCTACTTTTTGGGATGCCCCGGTAAGCTACGGTCTTCAGAGATTAAAGGGGTGGGTTTTTAAAATAACATTTATTATTAAAAGATATTATTGGACGCCATTAATGAATCAACATAAAAATACTGCAATGTGCTTATCCAAAATTAAAGGAAGTTACTTGCAATGTCGTTCCATCTGATGTAGGTTGGTACTTACCATTGCGGTCGTAAATTGTCTGTACTCCTCTCCAACAATAAGGATAAGAGATGTAGTGTGCAAAAAAATACTGATAAAAGTTATAACATAATAGTCGTTTATTTATAACAAAAAAATTAAGAAGGTAAAAATGAATTGAAATGAATGAAAAAAAATTAAGTCCTTCGCGAGTATGATTGTTCAAAAGAAAGAATAAACAGTTTATTACGAGTACCTGGTGACCTGGGACTGCATTGATGATTAGAGCTAACGTGGATCTAGTATAGCTCAGCTGGAACTATTGTTGCCCAACACTTTTCACTTAACACTTTACATTTGTTTGTACTAGAGTACAATTTCACAAAATTTTATGATATGAGATTAAAATTCCTCAGTTTTTGTTTTATTTTTACAAAAAGGTAACTGCTAATTATTGATTGTTATTGGAACATTCCAACATTGGAACGATGTAAACACTGTTCACTTGAACATAGCAAAATTTTGTTTTAAAAAAAATGAGTTTTTTATTTTATTATAAAGTTGGGAAACTCGCTCCGCAAACTTGTATCCATTTCTTCTTAAGAACAACATAACGAAACTGTTCCTTCTAATACACGGGACTAGACACAAAACATACTATCGTGGTATTCACTGTAACCAACATTTGTTTTCTCACTAAGAAAACAGACTAAATAGATTGGAGTTCACTCCATCTGGTAACTCAACTTGTCTCACAGACAATAAACCAAAACTGTCTCGCGGACTAGACCAAATCGGTCCGCGACTATACACTGTCGTAGCTAAATCTTGACTCTTTTCTCTCATACCAATTCAAGACAAGATTCCTGGTCTCAAACACAGAAATTACCTCCCATTCTGGCAATCACCAGATAGTTATCCAATTAAAAGAAACCAAATATTTCTTCTACCAATAAAATAGCCAGGATATGTTACTAAGTCACAGCCCACTGAACTCGTAAATCTTCCTTTGACGAATCCAAATCATAGAGTCACATCAGCTAAGGCTCTCCTGATTCCCACAGAAAGCAGTCATCGCACATCACCAGATGCAGTAATCTGATCTTAATGAGTACCTCTTATCAACAAAAATCCAGACTTTAGTCTCGAAAAATCATTAAATCTTTTTGATAATTCGCCGAAGATAAACAAATTCCCAACTTGATACTTGAACGGGTAACGAAAAATACATCGTAATATGGGAAAAAGAATTACGCAATACCATACGTCTAATTTATTCGTCACACAGGGTCGGACCTGATATATTTATACGACGATAAAAACATATGCATTGGGACCGTTACAACAGGACTAGAAAACAATGACGTACAGACTGTGTTACCCATATAGGCACCAATCTCTAGAAGTAAGAAGGATAGAAACGGCAAGTACAACTTTACTTCAGATGAAGACTTTTGTAAGCAACCGCAGCCTCTGGATATCAACAGAGATCTGAGAACATTAATTAAGATGAGAAAGATTGGATACCTAGGACATCTCGATACCAGAGATATGACCTCCCAAAACTATAACCCCAAAAAATCTGGCCATAAGCAATGTTTCTGGCTGAAGAACATCAGTCATTGGACATGATTTGAGACAGGACGTTGGCACTCCTGAAAATGGCCCCAAAACCGCTCACAGTTTACCGAAATTGTTACCAGCCTCCATTGATGGAGACGCCACTTATATGGCGTCGGTGTTACAAGGTAACACGAGTTTATTATAATAACACATCTAAAATTCTTAATCTTATTTATACTTGGCGTATCTATGTATTTACACAAATACGTCCATCGATTTCGATTATTTGTTGATGGGTATAATGTCATTTCCACGCCCTATATGATATAACGACTGATTGCTTCTTGTTCGCACTGCGTAAAAGAGAGGCGACAAAGAGCGAAAATTGTAGCGAACATGCTGTGATGTGTTCAATACCTAACAAAACGGAAATAATAAAAACTCGGCGGAAAATTCGAAGTGACCGATGAGCGTACACGATGTAAACGGCAAAGATCTCGACTGAAGTTCGTGAACTGGAAACATAGCGTTGTACATATACACAAAAAAAGAATTTTCCTATATAGTGTTTAGGTCTTTTTGTAAAATACAATATTTATGGACCTAGAAGTAATAGTTAATTATTTGTTATCAACTCATCGCTTCGTTGTTATCGGTTGTACCGGGTAGTTCTTTCGGACAAGAGACTCAGTAAAGCACAGGTTGAATTCAAATAAAAAATATATACTTGTTCTTCCAATATAAAATACAATCAAAAATAACAAAATAAAACAATATTCTAGTCTTCGTAAAGACTCTTCGAAGAAAACCTCCTAGGGTCCTAGGCGGTTGTCTGTAAAAGAAAAAGCAAAATTGTATTTACTACAATCAAAATGCGGTAACAATGTTAGTATAATACAAGAAGCAATCACGCGACTCATCTATACGGAATCAAGATATTATTAACTACACGCACACACATACAACGACTCTACTTCAGACTGGAGATGGGCAATCGCTCAATACGCGATTACCAACGAAGCAATCCTTTAATTCAGAATCGCTCCTTGGCAGGCTTCGACTCAATGCGTTCAAGCTTAATTGGTTCAGTAACTCAATACGTTAGTTAACCGGGGAGGCTAGTAGCTCAGTGCGCTGCACGACTCCCGTTGTTCCCAACTTAATTCATTGGGAACTGGGTGACCACCGGCTGGTGGCCTGGCGAGTTCCTTTTAGCTCGGTACGCTGGGTGGAACTGTGTTTCTGTTGCTCCTGCTCCGCTGTCTATCAAATACACAATACACTTTCTGCTTTCTGCTGTCCATCTCCTGGCATCCATCGGTAGTGGTGGGAGCCTAGTGGGACTGCGTGGATTTCGATGCGCGCTCGGTACCTGCCGGCGAGCTGAATGTGTAGCTAGAGAGGCCAATCGTTACACGGTCGTCTTCTTATTTTAAGACAATGTCTTGATTTTTCAAAGGTATATTTTAAGTGGGGATTCTCATGTCCAACTTTAATAACAGCGTTTTGGGGAGTCTTTCAGGTAGTCTACTGTTGTTCTGTTACTCTTCCTTCGCAATGTTTGCAAGACTTATCACCCATTCTATAAACGTGGCATCTCAATGCTCTTTTTCTCTTTCTAAACCATTTATCAACATCCTGAATGTTAAACAGGGTATTGATATCGCTGCTACTCATTACATCTCTAGGTGTTTTGCCAGTTTCGATTTCCACTTCAAAAATCTTTTTCAAAAAAAATATTTTGAAAAAAATTCTGCCAGAAGTAAGTATACACTCTGGACTCTGGACGTTTAGGCTGGAATGAATTCATTTTCTCGAGAATGAGCGATTTTGGAGATCAATCCCGAAACAGGCCTTTTATTAATTTTTAAATTATGATTTTTTGGCATACATATCATACTAGTGACGTCATCCACCTGGTCGTGATGACGTAATCGATGATTTTTTTAAATGAGAATAAGAGTGGTGTGCTAGCTCATTTGAAAGGTTATTCAATTCTGTATTCAGTAATATAAACAATAATTTATATAGGGTGCCCAAAATTTTTTAAATTAAATTAATTAAGACAAAAAGAACAATGTATGTAATTTAATTCAAAATACATTTTACTGCTCTCAGAAAACCGGAAAAAATGTTTATTTGACAAATAAATATTGTTTATCTACTCTATGTCATATTATGTATAAGTTTTTAGTTTGTGAAAACTGTCATTACAGATAGCAGTGCGTGAAGGGTTTAAAATGTGCGTGAAGTAACAATGTACTTTAAATGGGATTTACTTTTTCGCACACTTTCAATGGGTTTTTTGGCACACTTTCATACAGTACGTAAATCGTTCAGCTGGACATAGGGAACATACATTGTATATATTTAGATACATAAATACATACATTGTATTATATTGAGGTAATTGTGGCAACTGAGCTCTCTCGATGACAATTTGGTTGTTAGCATTAAGAGGCATTAACCTCGAAATTGACTACTCATTTCGACTGACACACATAAACGTCAAAATATGACAATGTAGTAGCCAAATTTTTTTGGCCTAAGGGAATGGGAAAACTGTTTAGTTTTGAAATTAGTTTTTAAATGAAAAATATTTTAAAAATTAAAGTAAAATTATTCACTCATTAATCATAAACTTTGTTTTTGATTTATTTATGGACAGCCTTGTTTCAAAACCCACTCATTCTATTAGTTCTAACAGCTCTATTGAACCAAAAACTCGTACTCGAACAGAAGCTTCAACTAAAACAGGTTAGCGCAGTTGCCACAATTCTCACAATGTATATTCCCTATGTCCAGCTGAACGTTTTGCGTACTGTATAATCAAATATCCTTAACGTTCGCGTTGTCATGGTGATGACAATATGAGCAATGACTTACAACAAAATTTTTGACAGTTTTGTGGTTTGAAAGTAGTTAGGATTTTTAAATGTCAAAGTTCTAAAAAATGTAGAATATAAATAAATTCCAGTGACGAAGAGTTACAGTTTTTTTATTTGTTTATCGTAGATAAAATATTGTATGAACCTGTGCGTATAGCACGAGCGACAACGGAGCATACATGTAAATTAGAAAGAAATATTTAAAACTAAAATATCAGAACACATGGTTTGACATTGGGGTTAGGTTAGATATAAAAAATATTAGAAAAAATGTTATAAGAAGCTAGGTATGGATGGAATATAATGACTGTAAGAAATTATTAAAAAAGCTTTATGAAAAACTCACCCCAAGAGGAAGGTGATTTGAATAAAAATGATTTATTTTTGAATTACATGCCTTTTTAAGAAATAATAATTCTTCCCTTCCAGTTTATGTCAGGGAGTAGGGATGAAGTGACACTGTCATTGAAAACGACATTTGAAATGACGACCAAGTACTATGAAGTAGCAGGCATGTTCCGTATTGAAAGACAGATATTTAGAGAGCAAAGGTATACGAAGTACGTTCAGTATGTTCAGTTGATGATTTAAATAAAAAGAGATATAGTAAATAGAAGATAATAAAAGTGGGTAATAAAAGAGGATAATAAAAGAGGGCGCCAACGAGTTTTTAACGAAGAAAACTGGTAAAACAAATAGAAGAAAATTATTGTTAATGAAATATTAAAGAAAATAAAATAAAATAATTATTTAAAAATAAAATATCAAAGATGTGACGTTTGTAACGTTACACGCTCATATATTTGTTTTATATAAATCGGCGTTTATTCGTGTCAAATTTCAATACGATACGAAACAAAACTTTAACCAAAACTCGAATTCAAAAATTTCGTGTTTTTATCGTAGTTTTAGAAAAACCACCGATAGAGACGTTTTGTGCTACAATTAACATTAGAATTCGTTTTGTCGTATTAATTAATTAAACGCTTTTCTTTAGTTCAATCGTTTGGCTCAAATCTTTGGACGTGAATTTGACTGCCTTTTCTTCAATGCAAATGACTAAAAATTTGCAGACATATGCATTCGCGGGAACAATACACGAATAGTCAATAAAAATTTTTTTGTTTATTAATTGTTTAAATAAAAAACGATTTTAACGGAAAATGCTTAAATTCTCTTGTTTTTTACCATGAAGAAACTTGAAACTTTTACAAATTGTAGCTAATTATATGAACTATACATAATTTCACTTTTTACGTTAATTGTTTACGTTATGCTTCATAAATAAACAATAAAGTTTTAAATTTTTTGCCGATTTCGACTACTTTTCATGTTTGTACATCATATGTTTTATACATATTTATTTTAATAAACATGACGATATATTTTAATGTTTAAAAAGTGTAAGACTAAAAAGTAAAAAATAAAAAAATATGAAAAAAATATTTTTAAGAAACGCTTTTCTTTAGTTACGAGTGACTAAAATTAAACATAAAAAATCAACTAAAAAGCAAAAAATAAAAAAAAAATTGAAAAAATCTAACACATTCGTTAAAGAAAAGCGTGGTGCGAAAACCGTTTATTCGATGAAGACGCGCCACGCTTTTCTTTAACGAATGTGTTAGATTTTTTCAATTTTTTTTTATTTTTTGTTTTTTAGTTGATTTTTTATATGTTTAATTTTAGTCACTCGTAACTAAAGAAAAGCGTTTCTTAAAAATATTTTTTTCATATTTTTTTATTCATGTTGTGTTTCTTTCTTGATTATTGAATCTGTTTACCCATTTTATACACGGTTTTTTTAATACAAATTGTAATCGTATCCAATTTGAATGGGTATATCGATTTGAGTCGATCAAATAGGCAATTAAATATCCTTTATCCAGCTATGAAGAAATTGTATCCAGGTTTATGTCTTCCGTTCAAATACATATATGCGTGTATGCGCTAAGACAATGAAAATTTATATAGGAACAAAAATAACAAAAGGAAATGAAATACAGCCACATTCCATTTCATAACTTCCTATAAATAGTACAGTGTTACGTGCCTTGTGTTATATGGTCAATAAAACAAAGACCCTCTATTCTTGACAATGAAAATAACCCAAAGCATCAGCTGCAAGAATTGATTTTCTGGCGACATTAAAATGCACAAAGCAGAACGCAAGTATAATTTGCTTTTGAATTGTTAAGAACTTTAATGTCAGTATCTAAATATACTCACAAAAAAATGACGGTAGACACGCACGACTACGTCTATTTCCAGTAAGCACTCAATGAGAAATACTTTCTAAACAAGGATGAATCACGAAAAGTCAAAGAGAGTAAACAATGATAGGTGAACTGTGTAGATATTTTTTTTTCTTTGGAGTTGTATGACTACGGGCCCTTCAAGGCTCATTCGCCGATTCACCAATTTTGCTCATTTATTTTACAATATCTTTTCCTATACCTATCTACTTAACATTTTTTATCCTACTTATTCTACATACTTTATAAGGAATGACCACTGGTCAGTAGAAATACCACATCAGACAAAAACACAGGTTTACTTATACAGTGCTAGTCAAAAGTCCGTACCCCCCCTCGTATCTTTTGATCGGTTATACCTATAATAGTAAAATTTGGAGGGACGAAATAAACGGACCTAAGCTTCTTAACGAGTCATGACAGGTGACGTAATAGTGACATATGACTTTACAGCGCCACTGTGACAGATAATTTTAAATGGGACCTTATGGCAAGTGATACCTCGTTTGAAAGGTATTGAAAATACCTATTCAGTCATACTAATTTTATTTAGAGTTTAAGCTAATTTTGATGAATAAATAAAATAAACGTAAAATTTAGTTTCGCATTTAATTAATAAAAATTCAAAATTCCGCCTATGATTACTTGTCAAAAAGGTTGACATTGACGTAAAAACTACTAGAGAATTGAAAAACATCAACTTTTTTGACAAAAAAACCATAGGCGCACATTTGAATTTTTATTAATTAAATGCGAAACTACAATATTATATTTATTTAATTTATTCACGAAAATCAAAATCAACTTAAACTTAAAAAAATTGGTATGACTGAATAGGTATTTTGAATACCTTTCAAACGAAGTATCACTTGCCATAAGGTCCCATTTAAAATTATCGGTCACAGTGGCTCTGTAACGTCATCTGTCACTATTACGTCACCTGTCATGACTAGTTAAGAAGCTTACGTCCGTTTATTTCCTCTCTCCAAATTTTACTATTATAGGTATAACCGTTCAAAAGATAAGAGGGGGGGTACGGACTTTTGACTAGCACTGTATAATAGGTTTTAATTTCGATCTTTACGTTAGTTAGTTTATAATTTGATTTTTATATTTTTAATATGTTCTATAAATAATTGCATTAATTCTGTATTATTAATTTGTGATAATATATATGTTAAATTTATTGGGTGTGTTATATTTTTACAACTGTGTAGATATTAAAAAATTGTGAAGCAGCAACGTGATACTACATCACCTGGGGTCGTATTTTCAAATTCATTCGAGCCCATTTCGTATACGAATTTAGAACAAATTCGCTCGAAGTCCAGTTTCTTGTATTTTCGAATATTTCGTGTACGAATTTTTTCGTATACGACGACTCGAATGGGTCTAAACCATTCGAATTTTGATGCTCATATATGAATTAAAGTAATAATAATTGTCATTTCAGTTTCACTGGGCCCTTGTACTTCAGATAAGATTTCAGCTGATAGTTTTTAATCATTTACGCCAGTCAGTGGGAGCAAAAATATGATATTACCTCCGAATTATATCCTACTGCATGAGCATGGATTTTATTGAAATTTTGGGCCTAGCCTCTACTGATCTACTAATTCAAAGTCTGCCCTATCCCGATGTGTGCTTTTATCTTTGGGGTGGTTCCCACCCCTTCTTAGGGGTGGAAAATTTTTGGTTAAAATTACAACGGAATTCGCTAGAGAACCTAATTCTAAGCAAAAACTGTTCTATAATTTTTTTTTGAAAACTCAATACTTTTTTAGATATTCGTGGTTGAAAATTGGCCATTTTCATTAAAACATAATAAATACCTTTAGTATGGTATAGTTAGACCCAAACCCAGACATCCAAAGTGAAAGTTATCCTCCAACACCAAATTGTTCTATATGGTCCACATAATGTTCAGAAAAAAGTCACACCATTTTGAGCGTCGGGTTTGGGGGGGAGAAATCTGCAAATTCGTAGTTTTTTAGGATTTTCGTCAATATTTCTAAAACTAAGCGGTTTAGCATGAACAACCCTCGACACAAAATTGTTCTACAGTAAATTTTAAATAAAAAAGGCCCTATGCATAACCCTTCTAAAATGAACGGTTCCAAAGTTACGGAGGTAGTATAATATAATTGGTCCAAAAAAAGGCCTAACCCAGACATCCAAAGTAAAAGTTTTCCTGCAACACCAAATTGTTCTATATGGTCCACATATTGTTCAGTAAAAAGTTACACCATTTTGAGCGTCCGGTTTAGGGGGGAGATGGGGGAGAAGTCGGTAAATTAGTAGTTTTTTTAAGTTTTTCGTCAATATTTCTAAAACTATGCTTTAGCGTAAGGAATGTTCTATAGAAAAATATTCTACATAAAATTTAAAACAAAAAAGGTTCTATACATAATTTTTATAAAATCAACGGTTCCAGAGTTACGGAGGGTGAAAAGTGGAGGTTTTCGATACTTTTTATATTTACCGATTTCTCCCCCCTCCCCCCCCCCCTCCCAAACCCGACGCTCAAAATGGTGTGACTTCTTTCTGAACATTATGTGGACCATATAGAACAATTTGGTGTTGGAGGATAACTTTCACTTTGGATGTCTGGGTTTTTGGTATAGTTATATCATAAATATTGCCCAAAAAATATAAAAAGTATCGAAAACCTCGACTTTTCATCCTCCATAACTCTGGAACCGTTGACTTTATGACAATTATGTATAGAACATTTTTTGTTTTTAATTTCATGTAGAACATTTTTGTATATAATATTGTTTACGCTAAAGCATAGTTTTAGAAATATTGACGAAAAAAAAAAAATAATAATTTACCGGCTTCTCTCCCATCTCCCTCCCAAACCGGACGCTCAAAATGGTGTAACTTTTTACTGAACAATATATGGACCATATAGAACATTTTGGTGTTGGAGGAAAACTTTTACTTTGGATGTTAGGGTTAGGCCTTTTTTGTACCAGGTATACTATACTACCTCCGTAACTTTGGAACCATTCATTTTAGAAAGATTATGCATAGGGCCTTTTTTATTTCAAATTTAATGTAGAACAATTTTGTATAGAGGGTTATTCATGCTAAACCGCATAGTTTTAGAAATATTGGCGAAAAACTTAAAAAACTACGAATTTACCGATTTCTCCCCCCTCTCCCCCCCAAACCCGACGCTCAAAATGGTGTGACATTTTTCTGGACATTGTGTGGACCATATAGAACAATTTGGTGTTGAAGGATAACTTTCACTTTGGATGTCTGGGTTATGCCATCTTTTGGATCAACTGTACTATACTACTTTTCGAACGGTTTTTTGGGAATACCTTAAAAACTGTACATCTAACTAAAAAAACTATATTAAACATTTTTGTAGGTTATAAAAAAACAAAGAGACACTTGCATTCATAAATCTTCTAGTTATAATACAAAAAGAGAGATATGGTAGGTGAAAATAGTTTGTTTTTTGTTCATAAATTGGTGTATTCAACTTGAAATAACAAAGACATGGTCGATTTTAGGTGCATAATGCTACTAATACTTTTTATAGGGCTTGAAAAGACCTTTAAAATGAGCTATATTAAAGGTCCATTATATTAAAACTAAGCGAGATATTCTGCAAAAAAGACCTTTAAAATGGGCTATATTAAAGGTCCATTATATTAAAACTAAGCGAGATATGCTGCAAACAAAATTGATAACTAATGTATTTTAAGAAAAAATGAGAAGTAATTTTAACCCCCATCCACCAAAATGTAAATACATCGTTTTCCTTCCACAATACCTTTTATTATAGTGTTATTTCTATGTTCAAAAAGTTGGACGGGTTTAAAATGTAAAATTTTTGAAAAAAAAGATCAAATTATAGAGAGCATTTTTAAATTTTCTTAAAAATCTTCCTTTTTCTCCTTGTAACTCGAAAATGATGAGATACAGTAATGAAAAATAAAAAGGAAAATTTTATCTGCAAAAGCCCTACATTTTTGTTTGGTATCTTTTTTTCGTATCTCTTATCTTTTTCGAGTTAAAAAATGAAGATTTTTAAGAAAATTTAAAAATGCGCTCTATAATTTGATCTTATTTTTTTTCAAAAACCATTCATTTTAATCCAGTCCAACTTTTTGAACATAGAAATAACAGTTTTTATAATAAAAAGTATTGTAGAAGCAAAACGATGTTATTTAATTTCTGATGGATGAGGGGTTAAATATACTTCTCATTTCTTCTTAAAATACATTAGTCATCAACTTTTTTGCAGAATATCTCGCTTAGTTTGAATGTAATCGACATTTAGTATTGCCCATTTTAAAGGTCTTTTCAAGCATTACAAAAGTTATTAGTTTCATTATACAACTAAAATCGACAGTTTCTCTGTTATTTCAAATTGAATACATTGATTTGAGCATGCAGCAAAAATCAAACTCTTCATACCTACCATATCCCTCTTTGTATTTTAACTAGAAGATTTATGAAGAACCGAATCTCTTTGTTTTTTTATAAGCTACAAAAATATTTGATATAGTTTTTTTGTTAGATGCATAATTTTTTTGGTATGCGCAAAAATCCGTCCGAAAAGGTGTCATTTTTCAATGAAAATGGCCAATTTTCAACCACGAATAACTCAAAAAGTATCGAGTTTTCAAAAAATAATTATAGAACAGTTTTTGCTTAAAATTAGGTTCTCTAGCTTCTTCCGTGGCTATTTTAACCAAAACATTTTTCACCCCCGAGAAGGGGTGGGAACCACCCCCAAGATAAATGCGCACATCGACTTTGTTTCTTGAGCTATTCCTTACTTACTGTGAAAATATCAAGTAGATCGATGTAGTAGGATGGAATTCGGAGCCAAATACGCTCATTGACTGCTCTAATTGTTGTATACAATATTTTTACATTTAACTTACTTACGTCTCAATAAATTCGCTGAACTTTTTTTTGCTCGGCCGATACTGAACCACCATAATGCATGCCATTTTTGCTCCTTTCAGCTAATTTACAAGAAACGAATTGTTTTAGATGACAAAATCACCATAAAATAGGTTAAGTATAGTATATAGTATAACAGATTTAACTGCAACCCTCAAGATCACTTGCACCGCATAAATGAACGTCTGTCGTCTCTTCTCCTCGCGGTTGTAGATAAATCGGTTTTACTATAAAACTGTCAATTATTCTTCTTTTTTTTTCTGATTTGAGTTTTGGTTGTTCGAATTTGCAGTGTTGCCACTCGTGAATTTGCACTCGAAACGTATATCATTTCGAAGGACATTCAGAAATACACATTTAGATTCGTATACGAAATTTTTCATTCCGAGTTAACTCGTATACGATAAAATTAGAATAATTCGAAAATACCATCCCTGGTCAGCATCTCAACTAAAATCAATTTAAATGAATGAATCGAAAAGAAAAGTACTATGAAAGTATGTAAAGCATTAAAACCAATTTGATATCACAGTTCTGCAAAAAAAATTTTGGAAAGCTGTTTTGATAATTCAAAAATTAATGTCTATTTTACCGTGGTACAACATTTTGAAATACATATGCGTTCTTTATTTTAAAAATTTATTATCGAATTTAAATGAGTTTGTGAGATTATTTAAAATCGTTTCTTTACTGTATCCAACAGTAGTCTGCTATAATTTTTGTCGCCATTTTCCGTTATATCTTCTTGTGATCTCCTTAATATCTTGATGGACACGTTATCCTTGTCCTTCGCTCATAGCTCCCCAGTTCTCAGGAAAATAGTTTAGATGAGAGTAGAGAAAATGTACCTTTTAGGCTCATGAGACAACCCAATTCTTAAAAGACTAGCCATCATTTGACTATATTTTTGTAATCAGAATATCTATTTTGTCCAAAAATTCTCCAAATCCTTAAATAGGAGTCCTTCTTTTCTCAGGAGATATGTCGTGGGGTTGACACACTCTTGATCCGCTAGAAGTCTTCTGATATCCATCTGGTCCAATTGTCTTCCTTCAATTTAACCTCCTAGAGATCTTTAAACTTTTTAACCAAGTAAAATTGAAAAAATCTCTGTCTTGTATGAGAGAGATTTGACTCTTGATGGTTATTTCGATTGAGGGTCAGTATGTGCCGTTTTTGTTAAATTTTAAATTAACGACATTGTCGTTTTATTTTTAATTTTTAAAAATTTAAAATGAAACAAAAGTTTTTATACCGTTTTGGAAGTGGCTATTTGCATATAATCAAGTTTTACTGGTATGGTCTTCTGCTTTGAGTACCGTGCCCAAATCTTGGGTAGCTTTCATGACAATTTGCAATTTGTATGTAGCAATTCATATATTTCTGACGTAGGTTTCGGAGACATGGAGACTTTTTACCTCTTTCAAGTCTTTCTGTTGAATACAAACTGTAGTGTCCAGTATCTGCTAATTCTCATTATATGCCCCAGATATTCAAGTTTTCTCTTTTTTATCATCTTTGCCAAGTCACTTTCGCCTAGTTTCATTCTGTTTAAGACTTCAATGTTTGAAGGTTTCGCATCTATATAGTAATACAGGACACATATTACATTTTAGGAATTTGATTCTTAGTTGTACGTTCAGCTGAGAATTGCACAGTATAGATCTAATTTCATAAATGCTTCTCTTGCCATTTCTATACGAGTTTTAATTTCTTCATCAGCAATTCGTGTCTCGTTTATCCGATATCCCAAGTATTTAAAATGGTTAACTTTTGTAATCGGGTCATTGTTGACAATTAGTTGCATACTAACCACAAGTAATATTGTCTTTGATGCATTTATGCCAAATCCGTTATTGGAGCATTCTCTAGTGACTTGATCTATAAATAAGGAATTAAAGATCTTAGATACTTTCAGTCATGATCGTTGTGTCATCTGCATGTCTATGTTGGTAATAGTTTCTCCCCCAATTCGAACTCCACATTGCCCGTCCAATGCTTCGTTAAATATTATTTCCGAGTACACGTTAAACGACGTGGACATTATAAAAAGAACCAGGGCGAGAACTGCGGAAATCCTAACCGGTCTAGGAGCAGCGGGAGAACAAATGGGGTTACATAATATAAATCACAATAAAACCAAAAAGTGTTGTAAAAGTCTCAAATCTTTGTCATCTATGATACCCTGAATAGGCTTAAGCCTGAACGGGGAATAAATAACGTGTTTTGTTCGTTCGTTGTCATCTATTAATATATTCTAATCATTTCTAGATGCTCAAACAGCCTATCAAGTGGGACCCTATCAAACGCCTTTTCAAAATGTATGTACAGATGTGAATTGGTTTCTGTACCTACTACCCATGATCTTTGAAGTAATGGTAGACGTTGAGAACAAGGCTTCCCTTGTTCCCAATCCTTCTCTGAAATCAATTTGTTTCTTATGATGGTCAGATAGGACCAAATACGTTTTGAAAATAGTAATCGGTTTGAGAATTTTCATAATTTTATTAATTTTATAAATTATACTAATAACACAAAAAGTTTTTACTTCATTGTAAGTTTTTTTTTATATTATGAAGACTTAGAAAATTTTAGCACTTTTATATGATAAAAGCCGGAGTCCCCCAGGGTAGCGTATTGGGCCCGGTCCTATATCTCCTTTATACATGTGATCTACCAGAATGCGATAACTACTGTTTAGCTACCTTTGCCGACGACACCGCAATATTAGCAGTAGGTAAAGATAACGTAGAAACAGCCAATAAACTGCAAAATGCGATGAGCAAATTCCAAAAATGGACCAAGACGTGGAAAATTACATTGAATGAAAGCAACTCAGTACATGTTGATTTTACTAATAAAAAAATTCTCTACGCACCAATAAAAATGAATGGACAAGACATTCCTTATGCCAACACAGCCAAATACCTGGGCTTAAACCTAGACACGAAGCTTCGCTGGAAAGCACATGTAAAGAAAAAGAAAGAAGTAAAAAATTGTACTGGCTACTGGGAAGATACTCAGGGTTGTCAACGTATAACAAGATGCTAATCTACAAACAAGTTATAAAACCAGTATGGACGTATGGTATCCAACTATGGGGATGTACAAAAAACACAAACTTGAAAATAATACAGACTTTTCAAAATAAAGTATTAAGGGGCAGTTAATGCACCCTGGTACATCCGTAATGACGACCTCCACAAGGATCTACGAATGGAGCCCGTCGACAAAGAAATCAGAAAACACGCAGAAAGTCATGAAAAAAGACTTCTTCTCCACGAAAATATTGAGGCCATCCAGCTCCTGGACAACTCAAACCAGAAAAGAAGACTGAAGAGGACCAAACCTCACGAATTGGTGTAGTGCGACAAAGCTAATAGCAGAGCATTGCGCGACTAGTGTGCAAGCAACGTTTTGGTGCAGTGCGTGATAAAGTGAAAAGCAGCGCTTTGTGTGATAGTGCGCAAGCAAAAAGTGCCCCAGTAATATTAAAGACAACTAAGAAGACATCAAAGGGTGACTCTTAGATATTAAGTAGTTAGTAAGATAGGATAGATAAAAAGTTACTCATTGGTCAAAGACAAGATTGTAGCACTTAGCAAATAAAAAAAAACTTTTATATGAAAATTTTACGAAGCTGATAATGTGCTTGTGGTACAACTTTCAATTTTATCTTCTAGACTGTACTAAATAGTCGTAGAACTAGATATATTAGCTTCAAGCGAAGAAATCTGCAAATCGAGGGTTCAGAATACAAGTGAACTAAATTTGAGTTACAGAAGTCTAAAAAGTTAAAGGTTCATAACAAAATTACATGGTAAAAATTTTAAAAGTATAATATTCCATTTAAGAAAGTGAAGGAGTAACTTTTACTTTGCTTTTATTGGTCCCAAACAACTTCAACTGGAACAAATTTCATGTCATTGCTCCAAAAAATACAAAAGAAGCCTTGGTTCATTTGTACTCTGAACCGTCCAAATGTAATCTCAAAAACAAGGGGCTTCGATCAATCTTTAATACCAATATGATTTGCATTTTTAAGGGTGCATAATGCAAAAAATTTCTAAATGGCGAGGAACACGATGATTTAATGGATTTCAACCTGTCTTCTTCCTCCCAATTACCTCTAGTAGATTAATAATTAACAATTAATCCTCCAGCCATAGCAAGAGCGTTAAAAACGACGGCAGCTGAGCAAACGAGCCACTAATTGTATTTCGCTTGAATACGTGTTTTTACCCCCCGGCAGTGATCGCACTTCCGAATTGCAATGCGGCCCTGTCCGATTGGGGTGTCGCCTCGTATGTATAGTTTTACAGGAGCGTATTAAGCAGTTTTTAAAAATATAGATTTAGTTATATTTACCAATATTTTAAAATTTGGGATAATAAAAACAAAACGTACACAAAAACACAATGCTTTAAATTTTTTGATATCATTATCAACATACTGTTTAATAAAAGTATTTTGTTTATAAAAATTGGAGAAAATCCTTTTTCTACGGCCGTGCTAAAACAGCCACTTTCTCGAACGCATTTCGTTTCCGAAAGTTGCACTTTTCCGCACGGCGTGCGGGAAAGTAGAATACCTTGTAATATGGCATTATAATATATTATAATACGTACAATGAACTAATAATTAGATATTATTTACTAATTTATTTCAAATTCATCTTATTTTGTTCATGTTTTAATGAAATTAACGCGATAATTCGTTGAAATAGACTATTTTTGACATAATATTAAAAAGTCAAATCAGTAGACTATAACAATGGTTTTGAATCGTCGTCATGGAAACCAATACGTTGTCATGGTTACCAATTATATTGAAAATTTGGTTTTGACAACCTTGTCAAAGAATTAGTTTGTGTATTTTCACTCCTAAATAAAAATTGATATAACTCTGTTTGTTGTGGCCTTTTTCCAAACGTACGGCCCTAGAAAAAATATTGTTCCTAACTCATGCGGAAAGTGTCTTCCCCGCACTCGACTGCTTGGCCGAACTCCGCTATCGCGTCGTTCGGGTCAACGGCAGTCTCGTGCGCGAAAGTATCACTTTCCGCACTAGTTAGGAAAATAACTATTGTAAAAGGTATAAAATGTTTATTAAAAATCCCTTTAAGGGCTATATCACAACAAAACGTTTTCGATTTTATAAAAAATCATCATCAGCGTTAGACCTAAAAGTATAACCGTTTTAATGAATGTAAAGTTGATATTTAAATTTTGACTAAGGTTAAAGCAAGTTGGTTATACTTACAGATTGGATGCCAGCTGAGCCACCAAAGAAATATTAGGGTAAAAACCCTTTAAATATTATATAGATGCATTAAAGGTGCGTACTTAAATAAAATGCCTTAGGATGGATACATAGCAACAAGGATAATGCCCTTAGGTAAGGTATTGAACTTCCCAACACGTGGGATGCAAATTGAGTTGTTTACATTACAATGACTTAATGGCAACTAAATGCAAAGCGAGTGATGTTTCTTAAAGGTGTCAAAAACAAACCGACAATGTGACGTAGAGGTTACCCTGTATTACTACAGCCAACTAATTGTAATAAAAGATTTTTTTTTAATTTTCAACAGTAATAACAAACATCAACAAAGTTGTGGCTATAATTACATTTACCTTAATTATGTAAGATGTAGAGTATAAAATGATTTTATGCAGACTGTATGCAGACATCTATACATAATTCGAAAGAAGTTGGATTAATTAGCGAATAATGGATCCACTTATGTTAAAGAACATCTGTGACCAAATAATTAAGTAAAAAATTTTTGCTAAGATGTTTTATTTTTATGAATAAGTTGATGATTGTGGTTCGTATTCAAAATTGAATAAAAAAAATTAAAGTAAGTCTAACTGTGTTGATAAAAGTTTGATTTACTACGAATTAAAAATTATATTGGTTACACATTTTTAAATCATTTTTAAACAAAATTCATGTGAGTTTCATTTTCCGCCCACACCGTACTTATCTCTATATTATTTTTTTCATTACAACTATAAGATAGCTTTTATGTTCTTCTTTCATTTCCAATTTGTAAAATTTAATTTGATCAATTAGTTAACAAATTATAATAAATTAACTCAAACGCGCGCTGCGTCGAACGCTGCTATACGGTGTGCCAATGTTTCTGAGAGGGGTGACTTGAGCGTTATAAATAAAAAATTATACAATCTATAGATTTAATTTTAGAAAAATCTATATATACTTACGGTTTTTTGTGTAAACTTCTGAATTTTCGAATGGTCAAGTCAGTTTTTTTTCTTAAATTTATATGTATTTTCGCAGGTCTTTCAAAAAACAACTAATTTCGCAGTACATTTGTTTAATAAAAAGTGAAGCACCCACTTTTGGAGTAGAACTTTTTGTTATATTGCTTATTAAACATTTCTTAATGAAATTAATTACAAGAAGTTCTATCTTGTTTGATTTTTTCCTTAAGCAAAAACTCCATTCACTCCCCTAATATAATTTTGTCTTTTTGTAGTAAGTTTAATAATTATATCCATAGTCTAAAACTTTATTTTTTTACAATATTATGGAAATATGTGAACTCACATTGTTGGGTCACTCCGTGTTGGTACTCGTGGAAAAACTACGTTTTTATTATAGTTTTAGTTATATTTATATTCTATATGCTAAAACCGATCCTGGAAGTACTACAATTACGTCGTTTTTCGATTTCGATAGCTTAACCCTCTTTCTTTGTGTTGTTTCTGCCTTTAGAGATTAGAGTTACTAGATGGATTTAGACACTGCTGAAGGCAATCCTAAGATTTTGGGTGATACATCACTTTTAAATGAATTAGTGTCGTGCCTAATTCAAATATTCCAGAATTCGAGTTATATTTAGTTTCTGCTATAAGGGGAACGAAAAATAACACGGGAAAATTAAAGAGAATTTATTATGAATCCTGAATGAGATTACGAGAAGTCAGCAAATATTAAAATATTATATTTTGGTAGATGGTATTTTTTCGATAAACAACGTTTTATTATTTTGACGTAATACCGATTTGACGTGTTCTTTCGCAGAATCAAATTTATAAATTCCTTACATTAATAGGTGCTGGCTATAAAGGTTTGTAGTTACTTTTATTTATGTTTGTAATCCACTTTGAGTTGCACACTAAAGGGGGTAGGTGCAAAATCTTGGTCCAGTGTTATTTAAGCATTAATTTTTTTCGAATCCTGAGAAACCTAATAAGTATTTTTGAAAAATTTAAACGCAGAATGAAAGATTACATTATTACCGAGGGCTGAAAGTTCCTGAAAACTTCTATAATGTTCAATTTAATCTGTTACAGGGGCGAAAAAAAGTGAAAATTTAGTGTGATTTTTAATTTCAAATATTTTATTCAAAAGAAACTTTTTGTTTATTTTATGGGGCTTTCGGCCTTCAGTAATAACGTAATCTTTCATTCTGCGTTTAAATTTTTCAAAAATACTTATTAGTTTTCTCAGGATTCGAAAAAAATAGTTTTTTAAAAATTCGAAAAAAATTAATGCTTTTAAATAGCATTGGATCAAGATTTTAAACCTACTCCCTTCAATAAAATGTAAATTGTAAAATGAAAAAGAATGGTAAAAGACATGTTTAACCAGTGTTTAACACGGAAAAAATATCGGATTAATGGAAAACAGGATATTTAACAATACATGAAAAGGAGATGATAATATGGTGATAGCATGAACTAATAAATTGGAAAAAGAAATACCACGGAATGGGTATGGTATACCATTGAACAATACAGGTTATATAACCACAACTCGTTAATGATCAGATAATATTTAGGCCTGGATCCCGCGTACCAAAAAAAAGTTTATTAATAGCAAGCTGAAAATTTGGTAATAGCTTAACGGTGTCTAGTCGGACAAACTTTGATGTATGAGAACACTGAAACAGGAGAAGTTTTAATTGTGGAAAAGGTTATAGGTTTCGAACGTCAGACTACGAAAACGTCCCATCTATTTTGTCGGACAGAACTTCCAATTGATTTGTTACCCTTTCATTAAACTCTCATGCAAAAATCAGACTGTTATTTACCACCAATATACTTCCTGTCATTTGACATGTTCTACGTGTCGGACTGATTAAATTGTCGGACAAACATTTTTTCATATATGTATTATACAATACGTTCAGTTTTCGATTAGATATACGCGACTGAAAGAAGTGCTAAAATCGACAACATTGCTTTTAGTTCACTATCGTTGTTTAATCGCCGAATTACGGCAGAGGACGGATTGACGGAGTTAGATTCACCGAGAATTAGATGTATTAGCGTGCGAAGAGTAGGACCATCTGGTACTTGACGGTGCACAGTGTTGCCATATTTAGGCCGTATATCTAATTTAAAACTAAACATGCTGTATAAAGTTTGCTATTGAATAAACTTAAAAACAACCTGCTAGTTTTCACAATCATAAACTTGTCAGGATGACACGATCCACAATTAAAATCACGTTCCACAATTAAAACTTTCTTTATTCCAGTGTTTCCATACATCAAAGTCTGTCCGACTAAACACCGTTAAGCTATTGACAAATTTTCAGCTTGCTATTAATCAACTTTTTTTGACACGCGGGATCCAGGCCTAATTGGCACAAGAAAAATATGACGGCATGCCAACTCTCATCACTCACCTTCACAAATCCGTTCAGTCATTAATACCCTTGTCTCCAGGTCAATACGCCTTTGCGATGAGGCAAGTATATCCGTTAAACTCTCTTTTTAAAACAAACCTTCATCCAAAATGGTTACTGCGAAAATCACATCAATAGGAGCATGGATCTCAATCTTTAACCCAAAGGCTCAGACGATCATCTTACGAAAGGTTTTCTTTCTTACATCAAAGGTGTCACTAACAAAATCTTCAAATCAAGAGGAATAAAGGCAATATTTAACTTCAAACAAAAACTTAACATTCCAATTGAACAACAAGGAGTTTATGAAATTCCTTATGCAGACTATCTCCGATCTTACATACATAGGCCAAACCAATGGTAGAATCAAAAAGAGGATTTTAGAACACTCCATTTCTGTTCGCAATTCCGATTCAATTTCAGGTCTAGGTCAACACCATCTTCATGCAGGTCACAAAATTGATTTTGAAAACTTCAGAACCATAGTCCCCTTCAGCTTTCAACCCAGGATTATCCGAAAAGTCATGATGATTGAAAACCGGCCGAATCGTCTCAATACAAGAGATGCCGGTGCCCAGTTGCATGTCCTAAGAAAAAACCTGTCCTAAAGAAAACATCGTCCGTTCCACCTACTAATCCAAATCCAGGCACCTTCGCGCCAACTCCCACCCAAGAGTCCCGTCAGTGAACCGCGTCTTGATCGAGGGTATAAATGAACACTCAATTTTAAATCCTGACCCACTACTTTGTGCCGTGTAATTTGGGTTGCCTATATGAACTTAAATCGGCGAAATGGGCGTTTTGCTGTATTAAACACTTTTAAAAATTCACATTGTTAGGCATGAATGAATCAAATATGTAGTATCTTTTTTGTAATAGATGTATTTAAAAATTAAACTGAAAAGTTATTATGTACCATAAAGAGTGATCTGTAGGTATGGTCGAAGCGAAGATCGGTGGAATATGTGCATTTTATCAATGAAATTCGATATTTTTAAGATATTCCAGAAGCCGCTATAGATAAAATGTTTTAACAACCTATTAATCATTCATAATTACTCGACGGATATTAGTACAGTTAAAATAATTAAGACGATAACCGGACAATAATTATTTAATGAGTGAAATTTAATTTTTTTTACTTTAATGACAAAAAAGCAAGCCCATTAGCAGAATCCAATTAAAAATTATTTTGCACATCATATTTGAAACATTATTTGGTTGAAAAATCTCATTTTTGTTGGCAAAAAAAATATATTAATTTGTTTGGACTAAATTACAGTTGTGTTTATCTTAAAAAGGATATGTTACTATCAACATTCACACAGTGTTGCCAAACTGAATTTTGTTATTTTGGGTGTAAATTTTTTTCACGGATCTCCGAGGGTACAATACCTGTAACTGTGGCTATGCTTGACTTAAATAAAACAATTAAGTAGATATAAAAAATCACAAATTTTAGTAAATTTGGGAAAGTATCATAAATGCAAATAAAGTCCTTTTGTTGTCACAGTTGTCACATTTTATTTGCAATTTGGCATAAAAACAAATCAATTGTGTTTATTGCATTTATAAAATGGTATTTCTTTGATTTGTATAGTCTTATAAATTGTACAGATTATATTCGTAGATATATTATATAATTCGTAAATAATTTTTTCGATTATAGCGCCATCTATCGACAACTAGAATAAATGTTATAAATGTCTCTAATCACAGACGTGCCTTTTTTTGTCACATACAATTTAATGCGTTAGAAAGAAATCGAAAAACTGTGCCGCACTGAAAGATGCTCATGAGAAAAAGAATACGAATGTTGAAACGTATTTAAATAACAAGTATTTAAATACTAAAAATGTACCCAAGTTCTTGGGTAAAGTTTTTCCTTAATCATTCACCCTTTTTGTACATTTCATATTTTTAACGTGGTATCGGAGCTAATGGGCCGTATTTCAAAATTTAAATATTATGTACTTCTTTCTAGGTATTTAAATACTTTAGACTTTAGAGCATTAAATACCAAGTATTTATTTATAATTATAGAGTATTTAAATACTTATCAGTTTAATACTTACTCTAAAGTTCCAAAGTTTTAAATACTTACAACAAAGTATTTAAATTTTGAATCATCATTAGCCCATCAGCTCTGATACCAAGTTAAAAATATGAAATGTGCAAAAAGAGTGGATGATTAAGAAAAAAATTACCCAAAAACTTTCCCAAATTTAATAAAATTTGTGATTTTTTTATATCTAATCATTGTTTTATCAAGCATATAGCCACATTATAGGTACATATCAATCTTTATAGTAATAACTTTTCAGTTTCATTTTTAAATACATCTACAAAAACATATTTGATTCATTCATGCCTTACAATGTGAATTTTTAAAGTGGTTAATACAGCAAAACTTTATTATTTATATGCCCATTTCAAAGTAGTGGGTCGGACTCTAGACAGAACTTAAATGAACCGTTCGAGATCTCAAGCAGCGCAGCGGTAGTAGTGCAGTGACTAGTGAATAATGTAGTGTCTGATGACTCAGGAGTCTGAGATCCCCGAAGCTATGCAGAGGGCGTCTATAATAGTCGTTGGTAATACAGTGTTCTAACACTATCTTGTTGAAGATCGGATAAGTTGTGTTTCCCTGTTTCTGTTGTACCCATCGTTTTGTTTTCGATTTCTTCTGTTTTTTTAGTTTGACTAGTGATATGATAAAAATGTTTTGCTGAAGATGGGGAAGGAATGCGAAGTCATAAAAACCATACAAACGAAAAAACTGGAGTATCTAGGCCACATAATGAGAGGAGAAAAGTACTCTCTGCTAAGACTCATAATCCAAGGAAAAATCTAGGGAAAGAGAAATGTGGGACGTAGGAGGATTTCCTGGTTGCGAAATTTAAGGGAGTGGTATGGGTGCAGTTCAATACAGTTGTTCAGAGCTGCAGCCAACAAAGTTAAGATTGCTGTGATGGTAGCCAACCTCCGATAGGAGACGGTACTGAAAGAAGAAGTAGAATGATAAAGATAAAGTTTTGCTTTTAACAGGTTGACTTCGACGCGATAAAAAAGCGTTGATAAGATGCTGGTTAAGTGATTACAACGTGTGACAGATATTGACTTTATTCGCTCTAAAACACTAAATTAAACAGTAAAATATAAGATAAGTCCGTTACACTTTGAACTGTCTAAAGTTTTGATAAACACGACACGACCACTTTGAAGAGATATGCACGCTAAGAGGGATTGTTTCACCCATATGACTCTGGCCGTAGTGATTCGACACGTATGCTTTACGAACCTTTCTTGGACGAATGTTTATTGGCGACTGACGTTATCGTATGAGGACATGTGGATATATCGGTATAAAACTACCACGTTGCCAACTCATAAAAAAAGGCAAAAATAAAGAAGAAGAGGGCATAAACACAGGTGATGGTCTGATACACACTCTGCTCCTCTCTATTGTTTGAACTGATGACTTTTCCGGCTAGTAAAATCTCTCTATTTTCTCTCTATTTGTTGGTTTCTCTGATCACTATTTCATTTTATCAAAAAAGTTTGCTTTTATTTGGATCGGTGGGATATATGCATTTTATCAATGAAATTCGATATTTTTAAGACATTTCAGAAGCCGCTGCAGATAAAATGTTTTAACAACCCATTAATCATTCAGAATGAGTCGACGGATATTAGTACAGTTAAAATAATTAAGACGATAACTTTACGATAATGATTTAATGAGTGAAATTTAAAGTTTTTTCTACTTTAATGAAAAAAAAGCAAGCTCATTAACAGAACCCAATTAAAAATTATTTTGCACATCATATTTGAAACCTTATTTGGTTGAAGAATCTCATTTTTGTTGGCAAAAAAATATATTAATTTGTCTGGACTAAATTACAGTTCTGTTTATCTTAAAGGGGACATGTTACTATCAACATTCACACAGTGTTGCCAAACTGAATTTTGTTATTTTGAGTGTAAATTTTCTCAGCGATCACCGAGGGTACAATACCAATAAAAAGAGCCGATTTTTCTTGTCCAGAAATCATCAAAACATTATCGATGTGCAATTCTGACTTAAGCCCTTTTTGCCAAACATCAGAGGTTTAAAAATGCAAGTCTTTTGTATTCTTGTTAATTTATTATATCTATGTTTGTTTGGTTTCTCTTGTGTTTCTTTTTATCTAGTATCGCTATTCTTTTCTGTGCTGTGTTCAGTACTTCTTCGTAGATAAGTTCAAAAAGTTAAATGTTAAAAAAGTTCAAAATAAATTCCTTAGGTTTTTGCGATTTAAAATTAGAGCTATTAATGAGAGTAACAGGTTTAACAGTTTGAGCAGGTTTTAGAGAAATTAGAGCATAAATATCAATACCCTGGAAGAACGTCGTTATCACCATGATTTGAAAATTCTGTATAGTTTGTTAAATGGTACAGCAAACAGTCATTATTTATTGTCTAAGGTTGGTTTCAAAAGTTCCTTCATACAGTACTCGAAATGCAGTTGAAAACACTTTTCATGTACCATTTCATCGATGTAATTATGGCCTCAATGAACCTATAACTAGAATGTTACGTCTAGCAAATCAAAATATTGAGAGGCTTAATTTTAGTTCCACACCAAACCAATTTATACGCGACTTGCAACAAATTAATATTGCCTCTTAAATTGTTTTGTTTTGTCCACTCTTACCAGTCTGTTTCTAATTTGTTCTGTATGTAATTTATTTTTTTTTACTATTTTAACTATTATATTTTATGTGTTTTATACAGTCGGCAAAATAGAAAGAATACCCATGAACGATCACATTAATCACTTATTTTGTATTTGCTGTCTTTTTCTATAAATAACAAACGTTTGTTATAGAAAAAGATAGCAAATGCAAAATAAGTGATTGATGTGATCTTTCATTTTTCCGACTAATATATGACTTACATTTAGTATCTACTAAATTGTTCCAAAATTTGTAAAAAATTGTAACTGTATTGGGCTTGTCCCGTGGAAATAAAAAAACAAAACAAAACAAAAAACAAACAAAATAAATCATGTTATACTGTGTCTAAATGTCCTTTCTTGATTTCTGTTAAGAGATGGGATGTCGATGTTTAATTTTTAATTTCAATTTTTTCCGATGCCTTGTGCGTTCCAAATTTTACAATTCGTAATCTACTCAGATACAATACTCTCATCTCCCCTATGCCTTGTCGAGTGTTTTATAGGTTTTTTCAATTCAGTTAGTAAACAAAGGTCGATATTAAAAAGAAAATAAAAATGTTCCCCTAAGTGATATTAAGTGTGTTCGAGTCGAAATAAACAGGATTGCAATGGCATAGGAGTAATAATTTTATCGCGTATATTTATGGTAAATCTGATATTTGTTGTGTGTAAGTGTAAAGTAATGTTCTTATCACCATAAATGCCAAAAGCAATTGTTATTCCTACGTAAAAGTTTATTCTATAAAATAACAAAAGAAGAATTTATAAAACAATGATAGAAAGTTTTGGGTTGTACGGCACCGAACTCTGGAAAATAAACCAAAGAAACAAATCAAAAATTAAGTCCATGGAAATGAACTATTCGAGACGATGTTACCGGATCATTAGACTTGATAGGGTGAGAAACGAAGATATTCGGAGAGAAATGGAAATTGATCTAGGCATAATAGACACGATCGAAGCCAAAACTGGTATGGACACCTTCAGAGAATGCCTGAAAATAGATGTAAAAAAATAGAAAAATGGACTCAGTCCACTATAAGAAAACTAGGTAGACCAAGAAGATCCTGGAGAGAAAATGTCGAAGATGCAATGACCACCAGAGATCTAAAAACTGAAGATTGCTTCGACAAAAAACGCTGGAAATTAGGATGGGAGAAGCGGCGCCAGCTGTAGAAGACTCGCTTATTATATATTATAAGTTTGTTATATTTTCTTGTGGCATTTTGATATTGTTTTGCTATATTTAATGGGACTTAATCCACAATTGTTTATTTTGTTGTTCCGATTAGCGCTTCGTATTTTAAACTAAAATTATGGTTAATTCCCATAAAGGATAGTAGATAAAGATAAATTAATGTATAAACTAATAATTATTACAGTTTAAAAACTTCAAAACTGTAAATTGCTTTAATTCATAAAAGATACGTTAGTTATAAATAAAGGAGTTGTAATGTCCAAAAAAGTATATAAATTATCTATCTATGTATTAAGTTTTTCTTGTGTGATAGCAGGGATCCAGGTATATTAATCAGTAGTTTTTATTATAGATTATAAGATTTTATTATACAGAGTGTTCCAACGAAAATTTGACCCCCACCCCAGTAACTCAGAAACCAAGAGTTTTTTCAGAATTAAAAAAAAACATGTCAATTTGTATTGAGGGGGGAAGAATTTTCATGCAAAATTCGTCCCCTTTCCCTTCCCCGCATCAGCCCCCCAGTTTTTTTTAAATAGCAAGTGTAGTCGAGTGGCACATCATTTGAAAGATATTTGTTTTCTCTACAGGACCCTCGATTTTTTTTAATTTGCGGAATAACCTTAAAGATAATTTTGGATTTAACTAATTTATAATAAATTTGTTAAGTCCAAAATTATCTTCAAACTTATTACCTAAATTAAAAAAATAGTGTCGTTTAGAGAAAAAAATTACCTTTCAAATGATGTGCCACTCAACCACACTTGCTATTTAAAAAAAAAGTGGTGATCGATGCGGGGCAGTAGGGGGTTACATTGAAGGGCATGAATTATGCATGAAAATTCGCCCCCCTTCCATTAAAAATTACCGTGTTTTTTAAATTTTGAAGAAGCTCTTGGTTTCGGAGTTTCTGAGGGGGTCAAATTTTCGTTGGAACAGACTGTATTATATTGTTACAAAAATTAAAAAATCTCATTGATATAATAGTCGGGGAGGCAAGTATACTAAATTTGCAGTTACTCGAGCGTTATGGGGACCTATTTGGTTGTGAAGATTAGGTCCTGAAACCGAAAAAAAGTTAAGTTAAGTTTTCCAATTTAGTGGGGACTTTTTTTAATTTAATTTTCCATTTCCAACAATCGTCTTTTTCCTAAGATAGCGCCATCTATCCATAATTCGAAAAAATGTCTCATTAACATGTAGATTTTTAAAACATATTGAACACATATTTTTCTGTTTTTTGATCTGATGTTCATTCCGCGAAATATCGCGGGGTTCTTATTTAACATTTTAAAGTTACCCCCACCCCTCTCCGTGGGGGTCGTGTTTGGTATCATTCGATAGATTTTTGAAACATATTGCACACGTATTTATCAGTTTTTCGATCTGACGTTCATTTCGCGAAATACTCGCTTCTTTTTTGTGAAGCTTTGTGACCCTTCCATTTCCTTACGCCCCGCTCAAATCGTCAGATTTTTTAAATATACACTGTTCTGCACGTACTTAACTTACCTTATCTTAATCTGACGATTTCGAATTCTAAGGATAGCTTTTTTGGACCCCGTTAACGAACTCCCCAGTATTAAGAGTCCATATATGGAAGGGGTGACTTTCTGACGCGCTTGAGTAACTGTAAAAAGGCCCGCTTAATATAAGCTCCACTACCATAATTAATAATTCCCAAAAGCACTTAAGAGGCAACATTAGCGCGTCATCAATATTATTGTTTTTCGAAAGTTCTGCCAACTTTCAACAGTGCGGCAACAGTGCGTTGGCAGTACGACAGTGACAGTGACATTATACTATCAAAAACAATAATTATTATACTCATAGGCGCGCTAAATGTTGCCAAGTCAGTCAAGTTCAATTTCTTGTTATAGAAATAATCGATTTTTAGTAGTTCCAATGAGACACAAAATCTAAGCATGGGATAAAAAAAATTATTTGGAGAAGGTGTATTTTTTGTTCTTCTTAATGGCGGTACATAATGATGCTCGATTTTGCAATATTTTATTTAATTATACAGGGTGATTGATTAGTAGGGTAAAGATCAATAGACCCGCTATAGTAATAGATAGCAATAAAAGTTAATAACAAAATTGTAGCCAACTTTGAACATTTTAAAATTAATTAGAATGTTACAGGGTGTTCGATAACATAGTGGCAACCCAAACCCCTTTATATTTTTGTGATGGAACAGTTAAAGAGATTTCGAACATAAAATAAAATACAGGGTGTTCCATTTAAAAAAACATAAGTTTGGTCTGTCACTAGGTTATCGAACACCCTGTAACATTCTAACTAATTTTGTAATATGAATCTCAAAGTTGTCTACAAATTTTGTTATTAACTTTTATTGCTATCTATTACTATAGTGGATCTATTGAGCTTTACCCCTCTAATCAATCACCCTGTAGCTGTAGAGTAATTTCCACATACTGACATATTTCCCAAATTGGGCTCTGTATCGCCATTCTTTACTATATTACGAATATGTGTGCAAAATATCTCGACAAAATATTGAAAATTAAAGCCGCAATCTTGGAACGCTTTTTCCGCGCGCCAATGTTGCCTCTTAAATAGTGCATTCGCTTAAATGCTTGAATAATCATGTATGCAGATAAATAAATATCTATTATTAAACTATCTATAGTTTTAGATATAAATAGCACAACATGAAAATTCAATTAAAAATGTTTACAAGTCTGTATTATCGTTCAACGTTACAAAATGATGGCAAAATGGTACTAAAGGTAAATAACCTCTTAATGTAGAATGTATACATACATTGAACGATCACTGTTGAAAATGTGTTGAAATTTTCGACACTAATTTTTCATTTCACTTTCTAGCATTTCAATAAAAAATAGATTTTTCTGACTGGATACATTTAAATGGAGTGCTGACACTTCTGTTTATTGTTTCGATTTAAAGTAATGCGAGTATATTTAGGTTTAGGTGGTACAATGTGTGAAAATTAAAACACAGATGCAACGTGTGACTCATTCAGTTTTGCAAGTGGTGTGAGTAGTGCTGCTTTGTTAAGGAACGGATGTATAAAATACGTTAACCCTTTTTAATTCATTGGTCACAGTTTTTAACTCGAAAGAATACTTATCCAAGTACATATATCGTTTACATACCTTTAGTCCAGAGAAATAAGGATTTTCTCAGGACACTCAAAGATCCAGGTAGCTGACTACTCTTTTAGTTATTGTAGGCCTGTAGGAAGAAAACCTACCTGTTTCCTGCTTAGAGTTCGCGTCCGTTTTTTAATTATTAACAATTTAGTACAAAAAACGCGATTTTTGCGATTTTTTGCACCCCATTCAAAAGCTCAATAGTTGACATAAAATTACAAAATTTGATATTTTAAAACATTGAAAAAGCTTCAAAATACTGATTTTCGAAAGTTAAGAAGCTAATTTGTTGCTACGCAAGCTGCAAAAAAAATGAAAATCGTTATTTGTTAATAACTTTTACTAAAATTAGTTAGGTATACCTAAAAAGCAATTTCAAACTAATACAATTTTCTGTATCTCTGGATCATCTCAATGGATTTTAATCTTTCTTTTTTTAATTTGTATGTCATTTCTACGTACATTACAAATATGCAATTTGTTAATAAATTTATTAATTAATAATCGGTCTAATTTGTTTAAACAATTCTGGAAAAATATTCTTTTACAAAAATTTATTTTTTTATCATAGTATCATTAATGATCATGGAAAAAGTTAAAGTACACTTTAATAAATAAATTATTTTTATTAGATAATTATTTATTGAAGATAATTTATTTATTAAAGTATACCTTAACTTTTTCTATGATTAATAATGACAGTATGATTAAAAACATGCATTTTTGGAAAAAAATATTTTTTTAAAAATTGTTTAAACAAATTAATAAATGTCAAATTGCAAATAGACAAATTGCATATTTGTAATGTACAAAAAAATTACATACAAATTAAAAAAAGAAAAATCAAAATATATTCAGTAGATCCAGAGATATTGAAAATGATAGTAGTTTTCAGTTGCCTTTTTTAGTTTTTGAACTCATGCATTTGTCGGCTCCCAGCTCCCCCTTCACTTACCACGACTGGTCACCAATTGAACTACATTTTTAAAAATTCGTGTAAAACACCAACTTTTCGAATATGTAAAATGATTTTTTCTACGGACAACATTTTTAAAGTTACTCTAAATGTTTATAAACTACAAAATTTCAAAAATTTGGCATTAGCATTTTTGGCTATATTAGATAATTTTTTTATCTTTTTTTTTAGTACATTTTGATAGTATCATTTTTCTACTTTCATTTGACATGCGCAGAATTGCCCTATCTTCATTATTTTCTGTCTTATGTGATTGCAAAATAAAGGTCTTTGGGATAAACAAATAGAATAACTCTTAAACTAATTCGGTCTCAAATTTTGATCGTTTGTTAAGTACCCCAATACCCAACTTTGGGTGAAACAATGGGTGGAATGCATAAAACGTAGTACCTACTAATGCTTCAAGCATGTATGTACTACATTCTACCGCATACTTTTAAGCCATACGGACGTGTCTAGTAGTAATCGTATTTGGTTTAATAGCTTGTTAATTAGTTCTAGTTTTTTCTTTTTGTTTTGGTAATCTTTTAAAAATAAATACATAAATTGTGTGTTTTTAAATAAATAGACCCCGTAATGGGGGATAAAAATCTAAAGACGTCCTCTTTGACGAAAGAAATTGATATGGACGTGTCTAGTGGAAATAGTGTATTGGAAAATAGTGGTGAAACAACTCAGGAAAAAGATGATTTACAGTCCAAGGAAAAGGAGATAAAACATTTTAATTTGCAGTCAGATAAGTACAATTTAAATAATATCTGGGTATATATTGAAAGAATTGGTGATTTAAGTAATTTATCAAGATTACACCCCATGGTTTTAGGGGATTTATTATTTAAAAAGTTAAAATTTACTCACATACAGCAAATACGCAGTATTGGGAAGAATAGGATAAAAGTCTTATTAAATTCTCGTTTAGATGCTAACAACTTAGTAAATAATAAGTCTCTAAAAGAACATAATTTGCGAGCTTATATACCAAATCACTTGTTAGAAGTGAAAGGGTTGGTAAGAGACGTGGATACGACGTTTGATGTTAATTATATTTTAGAGAATATTGAATGCACGTCAAAAGTTTTAAATATATATAGAACCAAACGTAGGATTCAAAAAGAAAATACAATAGAATATGTAGATAAGAAAACTGTAGTCATTACTTTTGAGGGAAATATTCTACCCAGTTTCGTTGCTTTCAATCGTGTTTATTTTCCTGTTGAGCATTTTGTTGGTAGGGTTGTTCAATGTTACCGGTGCCTGAAATTTGGGCACGTCTCTAAGCAGTGTAAAAGCTCACAGGAATCCTGTATACAGTGTGGTGAAATAAAAAATCCAGATCATAAATGTGAGAAAAGTATGTTTTGCATCCACTGTAAAAATAGTAACCATGTAACAATATCTAAAAACTGCCCTTTTTATGAAAAGCAGAAGAAAATCAAGACCATTATGATAGAGCAAAAAACTACCTTTTTAGAAGCAAAATTATATTGCGAAAATTCATTCTCCGGCCAAATCAGTCACAATCCTTTTTCTGTTCTTTCAAGTTATGATAAAGAATTTCCCACACTCCCTGTAAATAACAATAATGTTTCTTTAAATCGGCCTAATATAAGTATGAAACAAACCCAATTTTCACCACACCGTCAAACTATTTCTAGTAGTGAAAACCTTCCTACAGCAAAGAAAAGAAAAGCCAACACCCCTCCTATGCAATCACCAGCACATCAACCACATTTTCCATTCACATTTGGACCCTCACAACCCTTACCTCCTAACCAATACAAACCAAACTATGGAAAAACTGACAACAAAAATGAATTAGCTAAATGTGTGTCATCTTTTATAATCAATCTTTTAAGTAACATTCGTACATTGGAAGACATAAAAACAATAGACGATAAAACAATAATTTCAGGTTTAGAACAAGTATTGGATAAAGTAGATAATAGTAAATTTTAATGTCTCTTAAAAATACTTTTAAAATAAGTCAATGGAATGCTAGATCTGCGGTTGCCAATAAAGGTAGCTTAATGAATTATTTAAACAAAGAAAAAATAGATATTCTCCTCTTAAGTGAAACATGGTTTAAAAAAAATTTGCAGTATCGATTTAATGGTTACAATCTTATCAGAAATGATCGCCAAGATGGTTTTGGCGGTGTGGGTATATTAATTCATAATTCAATTTCTTTTAGTGAATTAAACTTAAATTGTAATTTTAATAAGGATATTCAAGTTTGTGGTACAAAGATTAAATATGGAAAAAGTGAATTAAGCATATTATCTATATACAGATCACCTAAAAGTAAGAGCACAGTAGATGATTGGAAAAATATTTTTTCGGAAGTCAGTAAACCAGCAATTATAGGTGGAGACTTCAACGCACATCATGCAATCTGGGGATCGACTTTTAATGACGCAGTTGGAAAACAACTTATAACAGTGCAGATGACTTGGATTATATAGTAATGAATAATGGTCAACCAACTATTTTTACCCGACCTGACCAAAATACTTCAGCCATTGATGTAACTTTTGTTTCGCCTGAACTAACTAGTAAAATAAACTGGTCCGTCTATCCTGACACTTTAGGTTCAAACCATTTTATCATCAACATGGAAATAAATTGCCAGAATAAAAATGAGGAGATTAATCCTGCGAGCAAGTGGAACGTAAAAAAGGCCAACTGGTATTTATATACATCTTGTGTAGAACAATTTTTTGATAAGCAATACCAAATGGAAAATATATCAGAAAAATACAATTTCTTAATAGATGGGATGAACCAGGCAGCAGATATTTCAATTCCACGGTACAAACCTTTTAAAAACAAAATTCGTACCCCTCCCCCCTGGTGGAATAGAGATTGTGACAAAATCATCAGTGAGAGACAAGAATCACTTTCAAATTATAAACACAATTCGAATTTTGAGAACTATTTGAAATGCCAAGAGACCATAGCAAACGGTAAGAAAAAACTGAAAGCAATCGCAAAACAAAGTTGGAAAAATTTTGTCTCCACCCTTAACAAAAATACTCCATCATCATCCTTATGGAATCAAGCCAGGAAAATAAACAGAAAACCAATATCGAATACAAAATGCTTTGACAGTACATTAGAGGAAGAATTTTTTGACCAGATAGCACCACCATCTGTTAAACCACGAGAAATTATAATACCTACTACAAAAAATAATGAAAAGGAATTTTTACTAGAAAAATTTAAAATCGCTGAGTTAGAATATGCACTCAAAAACAGATGCAACACAAGCCCAGGATTAGACAATATTAAATATCCTATGATTCAATTTCTTCCTAAAATTGCTAAACTCTTTTTATTAGATATATTTAACGACATAATTATTAATAATTCAGTTATTTATGAATTTAAAGAAGTAATTATTATTCCTATTCTCAAACCAGGTAAAAATTCCAACTTAGCAGATTCGTACAGACCCATTTCCCTTACGTCTTGTTTACTAAAAACATTAGAACGAATGATCAAACATAGACTAGAATGGTGGTTAGATAGGAATAACTTACTTCCAGAATTTCAATTTGGATACAAAAAAGGATGTGGTTCTATAGACGCTATTGCTACATTAGTAACAGACATTCAGGATACATTTACCAATAACACATATCTACCTACAATATGTTTAGATATAGAAGGTGCATATAATAGTGTGTGTCTTGACATCCTAATGGAAAGAATGATTAGAAATTTTCACATACCAGCTGCATTAGCGAAAACCATACTCAACTTTTACACTTGCAGAAAAATTTATCTGAGATCTAATAATAATAGACTGATAGGTCCTCGATATAATAACCTAGGACTTCCACAGGGGTCAGTTTTAAGCCCTCTATTATTTAATCTGTATACAGCTGACTTACACAATATTTCAATGGTAAATAACAGCTTTAATATAATACAATATGCTGATGATTTTCTGATATACTCATCTTCCAAATCATACGAAAAGTGTTTACAGATTTTAGGAAAAATGGACGACTTCTCTAATAGCTGGTTCAAAGAAAATGGATTTGAAATAGCACCAAGCAAATCCAGTATATGTATTTTCACGAGACATAATCTCCCAAAAATAGACAAAATAACAGTAAGCAGTCGTGAGTATAATTTCTGTGCCTCAATTAAATATTTAGGGATGATTCTTGACCGTAAATTAACTTGGAAGCTACACATCGAATTCATGTTAAACAGATGCAACAAGGGATTAAATTTCCTTAAAGCAATTTCTAAAACTTGGTGGGGAGCCGATGTAGAAACGGCATTGCTTTTTTATCGATCGTACATAAGATCAATCATCGATTATGGATGTGTTTTGTATGGTTCAGCAGCTAAGTATATCTTGGGAAAAATAGATGTGTTTCAAAATACAATATTACGTATTTGCCTGGGTACTATGAAGTCAACTCCAACCAATTCGTTATATGTTGAATCTCTTGAATTTCCATTGAGATATAGAAGACAATATCTTAGTCAAAAATTTCTGATTAATATTTGTCATAGAAACTCCTCTCTCTACTCCAATATTAGCAAGCTTAACAATGCAGATTTAATAAATAAATATTGGATCCACAAGAACTCCCCTCCACTTTGTGAGGCTTTTAGGAATCTCTCATATTGCGATTACACCAACTCACATACATATAACAGCTCAAACTTTGAAGATTTTGATGCTTTTTTGGAAACTATTACGGTAATTAAACCAAGGTACCATGTAAATACTGCAATCAGCTTCAATATTTTAAGAAATTTATTAGAAAACTGGCCAGAATCAACAGTTATTTACACAGATGCATCAAAGTCTTCTTTTGGCACTGGATGCGCTTTTTATATCCCCTCAAAAAGTATAGAAAACATGTTAACACTGGATCATAATTTTTCAATTTTTACTGCTGAAGCCATAGCAATTTATGAAGCATTAAAGCATTTTAAGAGTTCCAATGACAGCTCCGCAACAATTGCGTGTGATTCTTTGTCGGTTCTTTTAGCCATTGAGACTATGTTTTTACCCAGTAAAAACACAAATCTTTACATTCTTCTAATTAAAAAAATTATTTTTGAATTACACCATGAGCAAAGAACAGTTAGATTTTTGTGGATTAAAGCTCACATAGGGCTCGAGTATAATGAGCATGTAGATATATTAGCTAAGAAAGCCATTGCTTCTGGTGTGAAAACAGATTATAAGCTCTGCATCCCAGATGTATTTATAAAAATCAAGAATGATCTAAACAAACAGTGGAAACAAGAATATTATGAATATAGTCAACACTCCAAGTCACAATATGCACTGATACAACCCACAATCCCGAGTGAATTTTGGTTTAAAAATTACTCTGTCCCACGTAGATGCATTACATCTATTATCAGAATGAGATCTGGACACGCGTGTTATCCAGCCCATCTAGCAAAACTTAGAATTTTAAGTTCCAATTTATGCGAAGATTGTCAAAAAGAAGCAGATTTAAACCATATTTTCTTTGAATGTACAAAATATATACAACAAACTGATGACTTAATAAAAAATTTAATCAATCATAAAATCTTTCCTCCCTATAACATTTGCTACCTTTTGTCATTAAATAATAAAACCGTATATGACTATTTAACAGAATTTATTTCAAAAAGTAACCTTAAATTGTGAGCACAGTTAAACTAGTAACCTTTGTTTTACCCCATTTGTTTAAAACCTTCTTTCCGTGATCCAGTCTAGTTTGTGTATTAATTTAATGTCTTGATGGGTCCCTAGACGAGAAGCGAGTAACCATGTTATTCCTTACTGATAATCAAATAGGTATTGTGATAATTACTTTCTTTTCTTTGCTTTAGGAAGAACTTAAAAAGGTTGTGACTGGCTGAATGGCAAAAGCCTATGCCAAAAAAAAAAAAAAAAAAAAATGTATGTACTATATTTTTTAAGATTTTACTACACTTACAAAGCATTACTACACTTACAAATGCTTTGTAAGTATTTCACTACACTTTCAAAGCATTTAATGCTTTGTAAGTGTAGTAAAATCTTCAAAAATGTAGCACATACTTGAAGCATTAGCAGGTACTATGTTTTATGCATTCCACCCAATAATATTTTAAAGTAGTTTTAGTAAAAGTTATTAATAAATAACGATTTTCACTTATTTTGCAGTTTGCGCAGCAACAAATTAACTTTTTAACTCTCAAAAATCGGAATTTTGAAGGTTTTTCAATGTTCTAAAAAAATAAATTTTGTAGTTTTATGTCAACTATTTAGCTTTTTAATGGGGTGCAAAAAATCGAAAAAATCACGTTTTTTGCACTAAATTGTTAATAATTTAAAAACGGACGCGAACTCCAGGCAGGAAACAGGTAGGTTTTCTTCCTATAGGTCTACAATAACTAAAAAAGTAGTCAGCTACCTGGATCTTTGAGTGTACCGAACATGGTCTATTTCTAGCTTATTACCCTGGAGTACTTTGATATATTTTATATATTTCTTAATAATCAATATAAATTCTAAATTGATTGGGTATTGGAGTTCTTCACATGAATCGTTTTCAGTATGTACAAATGTAGTTTTTCTTATTTACTCATTTTCTATTATTAATTAATATTTTGACGGACATTTGCGTAGTCTTCTAAAGGTAGACCACCAGAAGTGGAACAGTAGAAAATATAAAGTCTAAAGAAAATATTAAGCAGGTTCACACATATAAAACCAAATACTATTTTGGACAAAGTTTTTCGAGGAAAACAAAGTAAAAAACCTGAAACGCTAGAAAATCAATAGAAATTAAAGTGGATTTCAACCTCAAAACATTTGTGACAATGAAAATGGATGAATTTGGAGGGGCGCCTAATAGGTAAAATCATGATATTGCGAATTTGGTGTTAGGTTAATGATTAACGGGGACTAACATCGAGGATTAATATCCAGAAGAACGGGGACTATGGAACTATTGGTAGTAGAAGGAAAGGTAGAAGACCAAAGACCACGAGCAAGATCTCCAACACCATGCGTGGTGTCTTGAGTGACTATTAATTTAAGAAAACTCTATCTTCTTCTAAATATTCATCGACGTTAGATACTTTAGTTGTGATTGAGTTTTTCTGTATGTTTGGTTGCTGTATGTTTACTAGCAGGTATTGAACGAAACAAGTAACAAAATCAAAACAAGCAATAAACACTAATTACAACACCTGCTAACGCCTTCTGATAGCCAATAAATATGGTGAGAAAGTGAATTTTTGATAAGCGCAAAATACACAAATTCAAATTAATCTGATTGGTAAATATTTCAAAAACGAACCAAAGGAGATATAATATAGGTAATAACAAATACAAGGTAAGAACTTACAATGAGGACGTCATCGACGAAGTCAATACTATTTCGCGTCTGTTCACATTCGAGTTCTGGATGCATCTCATTCCTTATATCATAGGGGAAAAATTTTTGGATCTCAAGTGGTCAGCGTCCCATCCTCTTCTTCGCGACACATGTGAATTTCGATAACAAGGAACAACACAGGCGTCGACAAGGGTAAAAAAGGGATATGATTTCGAACTATTTAAACAACCAAATCAATTTTATGGTATTTCCAACAGTTGCTGTAGATTGTAGTTGTCGAGGCACAGTCTTGACTAGAATTTAGGTAATTTATTATTAAAGTCGGTCTTTCTATTTTTCTTGGTTTGTCTTTATTGACGAGTTTCTTCGTAGGATTTTGTTTTTTTATCGTCTGCCAACCATTATTCTTTGTTTTGGTTAGCAAAGTTAGTAAACTTTTGAGCTGCTGAACAACGAGTACCCTTGATCAATGCAGATGCTCTAGGGTCTATCCTCTCGGCCTAAAGGGGCAAATTTTACGTATTGTATTATATATGATTTGAACAACTCTAATATTTTACAGTTAACTACATTAGTTTGGATCCTGCGTCAGGGTATGTATAGGTTTGTGTCCAGCTTTCAGGTTCTTTCTCTCCTATTAGGGCAGTTAATGAGGGTATTTGGCTCCGAATTCCATCCTACTACATCGATTTACTTGATATTTTCACAGTAAGTAGGGAATAGCTCATGAAACAAAGTATACCCTATGCCCACCCCTTCTCGGGAGTGAAAAATGTTTTGGTTAAAATAGCCACGGAAGAGGCTAGAGAATCTAATTTTAAGCAAAAACTGTTCTATAATTATTTTTTGAAAGCTCAATACTTTTTGAGTTATTCGTGGTTGAAAATTGGCCATTTTTATTGAAAAATGACACCTTTTCGGACGGATTTTCGTGAATACCTTAAAAACTATGCATCTAACAAAAAAACTATATAAAATATTTCTGTAGGTTATAAAAAAACAAAGAGATTCGTTCCTTCATAAATTTTCTACTTAAAATAAATATAAAGAGGGATATGGTAGGTAAGAAGAGTTTGTTTTTTTGCTGCATGCTCAAATCGGTGTATTCAAATTGAAATAACAGAGAAACGGTCGATTTTAGGTGTATAATGATACTTACAACTTTTATAGTGCTTGAAAAGACCTTTAAAATGAGCAATACCAAATGTCGATTACATTCAAACTAAGCGAGATATTCTGCAAAAAAGTTGGTGACTAATGTATTCTAAGAAGAAATGAGAAGTATATTTAAGCCCTCATCCATCAGAATTCAAATACATCGTTTTCCTTCTACAATACTTTTTATTATAGTGTTATTTATATGTTCAAAAAGATGGACTGGTTTAAAATGAATGGTTTTTGAAAAAATAAGATCAAATTATAGAGCGCATTTTTAAATTTTCTTAAAAATCTTCCTTTTTCTCCATGTAACTCGAAAATGATAAGAGATACGAAAAAAAGATACCACACAAAAATATAGGGTTTTTTCACAAAAAAAATTTCCTTTTTATTTTTCATTACTGTATCTCTTATCATTTTCATGTTACATGGAGAAAAAGGAAGATTTTTAAGAAAATTTAAAAATGGTCTCTATAATTTGATCTTTTTTTTTTCAAAAACCATTCATGTTAAACCCGTCTAACTTTCTGAACATGGAAATAACACTATAGTAAAAGGTATTGTAGAAGTAAAACGATGCATTTACATTTTGGTGGATGGGGGGTTAAAATTACTTCTCATTTTTTCTTAAAACACATTATTTATCAATTTTGTTTGCAGCATATCTTGGTTAGTTTTAATGTAATGCACCTTTAGTATAGCTCATTTTAAAGGTCTTTTCAAGCACTACAAAAGGTATTGGTAGCATTATACACCTAAAATCGACTGTTTCTCTGTTATTTCAAGTTGAATACACCAATTTGAGAACGTACCAAAAAACAAACTATTTTCACCTACCATATCTCTTTTTGTATTATAACTAGAAGAGTTATGGAGGCAAGTGTCTCTTTGTTTTTCTATAACTTACAAAAATGAATATAATTTTTTTAGTTAGATGCATAGTTTTTAAGCTACTCGCAAAAAACCGTTCGAAAAGGTATTATGTTTCAATGAAAATGGCCAATTTTCAACCACGAATAACTCAAAAAGTATTGAGTTTTCAAAAAAAAAATTATAGAACAGTTTTTGCTTAGAATTAGGTTCTCTAGCGAATTCCGTGATAATTTATACCAAAAAATTTTCCACCCTTGAGAAGGGGTGGGAATCACTCCCAAGATTCGGCATAGGGGAGACTTTGAATTAGGAGATAAGTAGAGGCTAGGACCAAAATTTCATTAAAATCCAGGCAAAAGGATAGAATTCGGAGGTAATATCCTATTCTTGCTCCCATTGACTGGCGTATACGGTATCTGTTTATATTCTCTAATGAGAGGTAATGTCTTATAATAGGGGACACTCCTTTCTAGAAAATCGGATGGATACGTTTATGCCAGTTAAGTTTTCTGGGAAGCAGACGTGTCTTAAATCTCTTGTAACAGACATTCTTGACGGTGCTTAAAATACCTACTCTCTTGATCACACTAATAAATGTCAAGAGTTTTGTTTTGTTTCCTTTTTATAATTTCAGATATGTGATGTGGTTTGTACTCTACTAAAATAATCGAATTTAATTGTTAATGTTGAATGGTTCATTTGTGGTGAACGAATCTGATAAAGGTGGATTGGTTTTGCTATTTTTGTCCACTTTTCTTTTACTGTGTTTTCTACATATATTATGACAACCTTCTTTGTGCAGTTATTACGCCCAGTATTTTGTAATGGTACATTTTATTCAAGGTTTATATACCACTGCCTGTAAGTCCAATACAGTGTGCTATTACAATGTATTAATGTTATTTTTAAGTTTTTGGTACCCTTCATTGCACGCAATTTTCATATCGCTGTCACTGCTCAATATAATAATTAATTCTCATTATTAAAAACTCTTTGTCATGTTCTTAAGGGGGGGGGGGGGTATGGTTTGAAATATTAAATTTTTTTTATTATTTTAAATAAAAGTGCATTCTTTCAAGAATACTCTCTGAAAATTTCAAAATAATCGGAGTAAAATTACCAGAGATACAGAGTGTTGAATATCCCCTACCTCCGACTCACTTTGCCGCGACTTCGCGCCAGCACGCTTGAGCGTAGTGAGAAATGATAAACAACTGTTCGCCTTCTCTTTTGTAGATTACCCCTCGATTCAAAAAACATATTTCAATGTGCTTCACTTTACTATTTGGCAGACAAATAAGAAGATGAAGATGCAGTTGTCAAAACTTTAAACGCATTTTTCTCAAAACTACTTCAAATGCGGTGGACATTGTAACTGAAAAACTACTCGGCCGATCTACCTGATATTTTGTACATATTTTCTTGAGACATTTCATGAGGTAACAACGTCGAGATATTTTTCTTTTTTTGCTTATTTTTTGTTCAACAATAATAAATCTGTGGATTTTCACAAAATTTTTACCAAAAATTTCAATTTTTTGATTTCTGAGTGATGCCAAAAATTCAAAAATCATTAAAAATAAAAAAACTCGACGTTGTGACCTAGTAAAACTCATAAGCTAATTAAATCTTTTTGAATTTTTTGCTTCGTATGATCTAGTGACGAGTTCTGATGTCCACCGCAAAATCCATTTTTTTTGTGAGCTGCCTGTCAAAATTTGTCACCAATGGCTTACTTTTCAATATCTTGGATTTAATTTTTTTCTAAATATTCTTTGAATTGTACTTAATATGTTTATTTAATTTAAAAATAAAATCATTGTACCATAGCTTCGAAAAAAATTCACAAAAATGTGCTTGATATGTTGATTTCAAACCATACCCCCCCCCCTTAATTACTGTAGCAACCAAAGAATTTGGAATTAATACATACATCACTGAATTACCTAATCATTCAAAACCAGTGAGACATTTTGAGTTCGTCTCCTCTTTCATGAGGAAAAATTGATTTTTTCCAAGTAAAAGAAAACCTATTATCAATAAAAATTCTAAAAAATATGCTCAAAAGAAATTAACCGAAAAAATCAAACAAACTCAAAGGAGGAACAATATTACTGTTACAAAACTTTATGGATCGCAATAAATAAACCTGTATCTTCTTAATAATTTTCATCACCTGAATTAAAATATTACCATTTATTATCATTTAGAATTTAGAGGCACTTTTTATCGCTTTGAGGCTTTCGAAATGTGGTGCTATAGAAGAATTTTAAAAGTTTCTTGGGCAGAGAAGAATAAAAACTCCACAATACTAGAACGTCTCAGCAAGACTGCTGAGATAAAAAAGCATCAAAATGAGATAGCTGGAGTACTTCGGACATGTAACGAGAGGTCCCAAATTTAAGTTGCTACAAAATGTTATGCAAGGGAAAATAGCAGGCAAACGCTGTCCAGGACGAAGAAAGATTTCATGGTTGAAGAACTTACCGAGATTAGTATGGTAATAATTGATACATGGCTATTTAGGGCGGAAGTGAATAAAATTAAGATAGCTATGGTGGTAACCACCGTTAACGATACACAATATCTATGTAGTTAAATACTATTGTATATGGGATTAAACCACAATTGATTATAATGAGAATTCAAGCTTACGTTTGTTTTAATATTCCAAACTGCCCCATTTCCTTCTATTAGAATAATTTAACCATTGGCACACAATACGAACACTTTTATAAGAACTCAGATTTTCTGCAACAACTAGCAGAAGTAGATTACACTCCCAACAACATGCTAGTCAGTTTTGAAATTACCAGTCTACTCACTAATGTTCCTCTGAACAAAAAAACCTTAAAAAATAATTAGAACCAAACTAGAGAAGGATCATGCATTGACAAAAAAAAAACAAAACTGTATCAGCTATAATGGAGCTATTAACACTATGTACTGACAACACCTATTTTTAATTAGATAACGAGTTTTATAAACAATATTTTGGATTAGCCATGGGCTCTTCATTATCTCTATTATTAGCAGGTATATTCGTGGAAGGAATTTAGAAAAATATTGCGTGCAAACGTGGTAAAAAACCCACAGTATGGTGGAGATATGTAGATGATCTGTTCTCCATTTAGTCTCATGGAACAGAAGCACTTAACATTTTTTTATGGATGTTAACTATAACGAAGAATTAATCAAATTCGCCAAGGAAATGTAGAACAACTCACTAGCGTTTATGCATGTAGAAAGTCTACGGAAAACCAACCCAGACCAACAGCTTAAACTGTCACCCAAACTACAACATAAATATCTAAAAGAGAATCTAATCACTTTATGATAGAAGCCCAATATCATTATATGAAAGATTAAATAAATATCAACACAACACCGAACACACTGAGATCCATTCCTTCTAGAACCAAACCCAATAACATACAGGAGAGATCACGGAAGTGTATTTATAAATTACTTTGTGAATATAAAGTTTCATCTGGGAGAAACTTTGAGGTCACTAAGTGTTAGGATAAACGAACATGAATCATACAATAAAAACAGAGGCTTTGACAGATCCTAAATATGCAAACATACCTGGAATAATTAGCACAGCGCGCAATGGAAAGATACATCACTAGTCATGAAAGAAACGGAGAGAAGAATGTTTAGCAAACACATCAATAGAATATAGCAGGCCTGGTTACCACTACTGAAAGAAATCAGCAATAAGAATCATCATCATCATCATCATCAGTGGCGTTACAGCTCTTTATGAGCCAAAGCCTTCTTCAGAACAATCCTCCATTCGCCACTGTTTCTGGCAACTCTTCTCCATGCTCTAATTCCAATAGATTTTAAATCAGTTTCTATGTTGTCTTGGTACCTAAGTCTGGGTCTTCCTCTTGCTTGTTGTCCTTTCGGCCCCCTTCAGTCAAAGACTTTTCTGACTATGGCATCTTCCTCTCGTCTTATTACATGACCTCATCTAAGGCGTGCTACCTTAATAAATTTTACAACGTCGGGTTCTCCAAAACTTCTATACAACTCAATCTTAGGATTTTTCGCTCAAAACGTTTGAGCAGTTCTTGGTCATTCTGTGTAAGTTATCAAGTTTCTGAACCATATGTTAGCACTGGTCTTATTAGTGTTTTGTAGACAGTCAATTTAATTTTTCTAGGTATTTTTGAGGCCATCTGTCTTCTTAAGCCATAGTAACACTTATTGGCGATCACTATTCTTCTTTTAATTTCTTCACTAACTGTAATCTTTAGTTAGCAGCGAGCCTAAGTATATGAAGGTGTCGACACCTTTCAGTTCTAGGTCGTCAATTATTTTTCTTGTAGGTGTCGGGTTGCTTGACCTAGTGCAACACATATATTTGGTCTTTTTAACATTTATATTTAGTCCCATTCTCTGTGCAGATGCTCTTACGACCGAAACGCTTCAGTCAGAGATTCTGTGGACCTACCTATGATGTCTATGTCATCTGCATATCCGACAATTTGTACTGATTTGTTAAATGGTACCATTCGTATTAATCTGGACTCTCGAATTATTTTTTCCAAAGCCAGGTTAAATAAGAGACACGATAGTCCATCCCTGTCTTAGTCCATTTTTGCAATGAAAGGGTCTGGAGAAATCGTTTTGGATTTTTACCATGCTCTTTGCTCCTGTGAGTGTAAGTTCAGGTAATTGAACAAGATGAAGCGGTATTTGAAATTCTACCATAGCAAGTAGAAGTTTACCTCTATTAACTGAGTCGTATGCGGCTTTGAAGTCCACGAATATGTGGTGGGTGTCGACGCCGAACTCTAGGGTTTTTTCAAGGATATCAAGATTTATTCAGCAATAAGAATATACCAACATTAATGAGTTAATAGCAGGTCAGAGACACGTCATCTATAATAATGAACTACATAAGTATAGATAGGAAATATCAACACTGACTGAGGGACCGGTGTTACCTTAGCCATAAATCTCATCCATAAATTTTTTTTCATATTTTCACAAAAAGTTGGTATAAATTTATCAAAAATTAATAAAACAGATAATATTGACAAGAAAAATGTTATATATGTTTGGAAAAAAAATTTAAACGGGGGATGTATTGACGGTGAGTAGATAATGCCACTCAAATTCAAAAATCCTTTATGGATGGTACGTTAGTCAACTTTTTTCTCAGTTTTTTGTTAAATTCTCAAAGTAAATATAATTAAGCATAACATATAAAAAAATCGTGATGGAGGTATTTTCCAAAACAAGCGAAAAAAATTCTGAAACTTAGATGTATTGCGCGCTATTCGTTAATACGTCTCAAATTCAAAAATCCTTTATGGATGGTACGTTAGTCAACTTTTTTTCTCAGTTTTTTGTTAAATTCTCAAAGTAAATATAATAAAGCATAACATATAAAAAAAACGTGATGGAGGTATTTTCCAAAACAAGAGAAAAAAATTCTGAAACTTAGATGTATTGCGGGCTACTCGGTAATACGTCTCAAATTCAAAAATTCTTTATGGATGGATCGTTAGTCAACTTTTTTTCTCAGTTTTTTGTTCAATTCTCAAAGTAAATATAATTAAGCATAACATATAAAAAAAATCGTGATGGAGGTATTTTCCAAAACAAGCGAAAAAAATTCTGAAACTTTGATGTATTGCGCGGTATTCGTTAATACGTCTCAAATTCAAAAATCCTTTATGGATGGATCGTTAGTCAACTTTTTTTCTCAGTTTTTTGTTAAATTCTCAAAGTAAATATAATTAAGCATAACATATAAAAAAAACGTGATGGAGGTATTTTCCAAAACAAGAGAAAAAAATTCTGAAACTTAGATGTATTGCGGACTATTCGGTAATACGTCTCAAATTCAAAAATCCTTTATGGATGGATCGTTAGTCAACTTTTTTTCTTAGTTTTTTGTTAAATTCTCAAAGTAAATATAATTAAGCATAACATATAAAAAAATCGTGATGGAGATAGTTTCCAAAACAAGCGAAAAAAATTCTGAAACTTAGATGTATTGCGCGGTATTCGTTAATACGTCCCAAATTCAAAAATCCTTTATGGATGGTACGTTAGTCAACTTTTTTTCTCAGTTTTTTGTTAAATTCTCAAAGTAAATATAATAAAGCATAACATATAAAACAAAACGTGATGGAGGTATTTTCCAAAACAAGAGAAAAAAATTCTGAAACTTAGATGTATTGCGGGTTATTCGGTAATACGTCTCAAATTCAAAAATCCTTTATGGATGGATCGTTTTATATGTTATGCTTTATTATATTTACTTTGAGAATTTAACAAAAAAACTGAGAAAAAAAGTTGACTAACGTACCATCCTTGAAGGATTTTTGAATTTGAGACGTATTAACGAATACCGCGCAATACATCTAAGTTTCAGAATTTTTTTCGCTTGTTTTGGAAAATACCTCCATCACGATTTTTTTTATATGTTATGCTTAATTATATTTACTTTGACAATTTAATAAAAAACTGAGAAAAAAAGTTGACTAACGTACCATCCATAAAGGATTTTTGAATTTGAGACGTATTAACGAATACCGCGCAATACATCTAAGTTTCAGAATTTTTTTCGCTTGTTTTGGAAAATACCTACATCACGATTTTTTTATATGTTATGCTTAATTATATTTACTTTGAGGATTTAACAAAAAACTGAGAAAAAAAGTTGACTAACGATCCATCCATAAAGGATTTTTGTATTTGAGACGTATTACCGAATAGCCCGCAATACATCTAAGTTTCAGAATTTTTTTCTCTTGTTTTGGAAAATACCTCCATTACGTTTTTTTTATATGTTATGCTTTATTATATTTACTTTGAGAATTTAACAAAAAACTGAGAAAAAAAGTTGAATAACGTACCATCCACAAAGGATTTTTGAATTTGAGACGTATTAACGAATACCGCGCAATACATCTAAGTTTCAGAATTTTTTTCGCTTGTTTTGGAAAATACCTCTATCACGATTTTTTTATATGTTATGCTTTATTATATTTACTTTGAGAATTTAATAAAAAGCTGAGAAAAAAAGTTGACTAACGTACCATCCATAAAGGATTTTTGAATTTGAGACGTATTAACGAATACCGCGCAATACATCTAAGTTTCAGAATTTTTTTCGCTTGTTTTGAAAAATACCTCCCTCACTATTTTTTTATATGTTATGCTTAATTATATTTACTTTGAGAATTTAACAAAAAACTGAGAAAAAAGTTGACTAACGATCCATCCATAAAGGATTTTTGAATTTAAGACGTATTACCGAATAGCCCGCAATACATCTAAGTTTCAGAATTTTTTTCTCTTGTTTTGGAAAATACCTCCATCACGTTTTTTTTATATGTTATGCTTTATTATATTTACTTTGAGAATTTACCAAAAAACTGAGAAAAAAAGTTGACTAACGTACCATCCATAAAGGATTTTTGAATTTGAGACGTATTAACGAATACCGCGCAATACATCTAAGTTTCAGAATTTTTTTCGCTTGTTTTGGAAAATACCTCCATCACGATTTTTTTATATGTTATGCTTTATTATATTTACTTTGAGAATTTAACAAAAAACTGAGAAAAAAAGTTGACTAACGTACCATCCATAAAGGATTTTTGAATTTGAGACGTATTAACGAATACCGCGCAATACATCTAAGTTTCAGAATTTTTTTCGCTTATTTTGGAAAATACCTCCATCACGATTTTTTTATATGTTATGCTTAATTATATTTACTTTGAGAATTTAACAAAAAACTGAGAAAAAAAGTTGACTAACGTACCATCCATAAAGGATTTTTGAATTTGAGTGGCATTATCTACTCACCGTCAATACATCGCCCGTTTAAATTTTTTTTCCAAACATATATAACATATATAACATTTTTCTTGTCAATATTATCTGTTTTATTCATTTTTGATAAATTTATACCAAATTTTTGTGAAAATATGAAAAAAAATTTATGGATGAGATTTATGGTTGAGGTAACACCGGTGACTGAGGGTCCAACAACACGTTTCAAAATTTCACTCAAAATTTTTATTTTAAAGGTTTTTTGAAAACAATCCATATTGGAAATCGTAATTTTAAAAGGTAAAATGTATCTAATTCTCATTACAATAAACTGTGGTTTAATCCCATATAAAATAATATTCTATCATGCCACAAGAAAACACATGTAATGAGAGGTCCCAAATATAGGTTGCTACTGCTACAAAATATTATGCAAGGAAAAATAGCAGACAAGCACACTCCAGGACGAAGAAGAACCTCATGGTTGAAGAACTTGCGAGATTGGTATGGTGTTGATACAAGCATGCTATTTGGGGTGGCAGTGAATAAAATTAAGATAACCATGATGGTAACCAACGTTCTAAAAAGACATGGTACATGAAGAAGACAAGAGCACAGTTTCAGGACCTCTTTATACAATATCCAGCTATTATTTCGATTTTTGTGATTTTTTGTGATTTTTTACGATAGGTACTTTGATTTTTATATTTTTTTCGGAGGCAAGATGAACATTTCCGGTTTCACTATCTTTATCCACTTACTCGTAAGACCAAATTCTGTCGCCTTTTTGTGTATCTTTTGCAGTTTTGGCTATACCAATTCTCGTAATGTAAGGACAAATCGATCGTATAATAGACCAGGGAGCATCTGTAAAAATATTAGTACATTTGGACGTTGAGAGGTGACTCAAATTTTTTTGCAGAAATTGCTTGAAAATAACTCAAATAATAATATTTGAGTTATCCTCCCTCTCAAAAAGGTCCGGAACATTGTTTAAATAATCAAAATGTCAAAAAATGAAGGAAAAATTCGTTTTTTTCTTCCTTTTTTGATTATAACTTTAAAAGTATTCTTTTCCGAGAAAACTTGTACTGACATAAAAGTTGCGTAATTAAATTTCCTACAATATAGAATTGGTTAAGAATTTAAAAAATAGTCACCCTTGTTGCAAAATAGCAATCATTGCGAAAAAACCATACAAAAACAGGTATTCGCATTTTACGTCTTTCAACCATTTATGCTACACTTAGGACCTTCATATTTCACCCAGAAAAACTTTATGATACAGTACAACAATACTGTAAATTTCATTAAGATCGGTTTAATAGATTTTGCAAAATAAATTTCGCAATCCAGCTTTCGCAAAAAAAAATTCTTTTTTTCAAAATGTTACAGGACTGAAAATAAAGCAGATAACAAGTTGAAATTTTTTTACGTATAGAAGTGTACTGTACCTTTCATTTGCAATTTGCAAAATTAAAATCGATTAACTACCACGGCGTGGGGAATTTTTTTAAAATAAACATTAATTATTGGTGTTACGCGCAGGACAGCGGATAGTTTGCTCGGATTGGGCATTCCAGTGACCTTTGATAATGATTGATACATTTTAATTTTTATTACATTTCAATATAAATAAATAAACTTGTTTATTGCAAAATAAAAACACATACGCTATCCTTTGAAATATCACTTTTTTTAGCAAAAACTTTCTTTGTTCATATATTTTAACTTAGACAATAAAAGTTTATTATTTTTAAACATATGCAATTGTTTAAACAATATTTCACAAACATCAATAAAATTAGTTTGATTTTTGTGGAATTAAAATATTAAAATACAACAAAATATAGAGTAAGAAAATAATATATTAGATAAAGATTGGAAAACATTTTGGTGGAAATCAACTTGTGTGAATCGAACACCGCTGTCCTGCGCGTAGCACCAAAAATTAATGTTTATTTAAAAAATTTCCTGACGCCGTGGTAATTAATTGATTTTAATTTTGCAAATTGCAAATGAAAGGTACAGTACACTTCTATAAGCAAAAAAATCAACTTGCTATCTGCTTTATTTTCAGTCCTGCAGCATTTTAAAAAAATTATTATTTTTTGCGAAAGCTGGATTGCAAAATCTATTAAACCGATCATAATGAAATTTACAGTGTTGTTTTACTATATCATAGAGTTTTTCTGGGTAAAATATGAAGGTCCTAAGTGTAGCATAAATGGTTGAAAAACGTAAAATGCGAATACTTGTTTTTGTATGGTTTTTCTCGCAATTATTGCTATTTTGCATCAAGTTTGACTATTTTTTAAAATTTTAACCAATTCTATATTGTAGGAAATTTAATTACGCAACTTTTATGTCAGTACAACTTTTCTCAGAAATTAATTGTTTTAAAGTTATAATCAAAAAACCAATAAAAAAAATCGAATTTTTCCTTCATATTTTGACATTTTGATTATTTAAACAATGTTCCGGACCATTTTGAGTGGGAGGATAACTCAAATATTATTATTTGAGTTATTTTCAAGCAATTTCTGCAAAAAAATTTGAGTCACCTCTCAACGTCCATCTCAAAACAGATGCGTCCTGGACTATAAAACTAAAGGATAGACATTGTTCTAAATTTTTATTTCGGTCCAAATGAAGTGATACTTAACGTGAGCAATCGACGACAAAACAATCTAAAATACCCTACCCTACACTATTGTGTATAGCTTTACACAAAATATTAAAACAAACAAAAGAAAGTATAATTGCATCAGATATAACTATGTATATACGTTATATCTTTTGCGGAATCTTTTAAAACGCTTTTAATATGCCGACGGTATTCATTGCTCGTTATTTTATTGATATAATGCATTTTACGTTACGTACATAATCTTTATTACAAAATAAACATCAAACTGCATTTATAATATAACAAAACATCAAACAAAATGAAAATATCGCAATACTGGCTAAACCACATCCAAGCTTTTATTATTATGGATGAAATCTGGCGTGGTCCATAACGGTTTAGCGCAACACACCGCATACTAAAACCGTTCTGAAACATACATCCAGCACATCAAAAGAGATCAGTTTCATAATATATTTATCCTTGGAGATTGATTAATGGCTGATGTTGACCACTAGCAGTGATTTCCCTTACAAAAATAGCCAAAAAATTCTTTAATACTACATAAATTACGCTACATTTATACGGATGACTCTGAATGAATGAAGACACGTTGTTTATTCCTCGTTTAGGCCTAGGCCTCTTCAGGGTACGGAGTTTCCCTTTCGGGAGCGTGGGAGTAGCATTCACATGTAATGCAGGTGGAGTAACAAATCTGCTAGTGGACCGGTGGCTTTAGAAGGTGGTTGGGTTCAATTAGCGCAGAAGCTGAAGCAGAAGGAGAAAGTGAAAGTAGAAAGAATGTTGTGAGAAACTTTTTAGCTAGACCAGCGAAGGATAACTGTTACTTGTTTTACAGGAACGGCTTCTGAGTAAGGGATGCAGCTTGTTATTATCTGCGATATATTAGGGGAGTATGTTCTAGTATGTCGTAGTACTCATCATGAATTCGTTTCTGGCCAATTCTAGAAGATCAGATGACTCTCCTTACCGTCAATGTTTGAGTAACAAACACGTTTTACTTTTATTTAACGGTATAACAATTACTTATTGTAATCAAATATTGTTACCACAAAATCTCTGCACAACAAATTGGACGCAGTCAAAGATATCCACAAGTTTCTTGAAAAAGTAGTCTGAAATGTACTTGGAGAGGAAGAAACCATATCACATTAATTAGAAGACATCATTACTATCAGTAGTCAAAAACGGTAGCAGAATTTAAAACCATTTGTTACCAGTACGCCACTTTTACGACTAATGTCGTCGCCCTTATGAACATCAGAACCAAAACTAACAAGAAAAGCTAGCCGTAAAAAGAATTTCAAGGTCATAAATGGGCCAAACATAAGAAAAATGTATCAGCAGTTGAATTCTACATAAAAACAATTAATAAATCGTAGGTTACTGCTCTTTGTGTACATAACATTTAACCTTTGAGTATAAAGTGTAATTTTTAATCAAACAGATGCTACCATTTTTCTTCTATAAAACCATTCATCTTGAGGTCGAAAACAATGCAATACTTCTAAAGGACCATTCCTCGTAATAAATAAGGTCCCTATGGATGTCGGGGAGAAACATTTCGAGTCATTCGTATTTGGCAAACCAGGAAATTGAAGTCTATGCGAGAAGCTCTTCCGACTTAGTCTCTTTTAATGTTTGCCGCTATGAAGATGGATGGCTGACGGAGATGGAAATCTGGGGTAATGCTCTCGCGGACAGACAGCCCTCGACAATTGGACCCTAAAATATTTTTACGTGGTTTAAGGGGGTTAAAAGGCTTTCAATATAAAAGGATATTAATGTCTTATTTGCCACCGTGAGAAAGATGTAAGATGTGTTAATTTTGTTAGTTAGATAGATAGTAACATATGCGATTAGAAATATATTTTTTCTACGGCCGTGCTAAAAGAGCCACTTTCACACACGCATTTCGTTTCCGAAAGTTGCACTTTCGGAATATCTTACGAATATCACACGACAGTAAGAATAAATAAGAAAATAATGCTTCATTTTTACTGAAATTTGTTGTCATTGGGCAATAGCCAGACAACAAATTTTCGAAAAACTGTCGCATTATTTTTAATATGACAAAAATCAAACCATATTGTTTTTACAAAATGTCACGGTGAATCACCTACAGTAACAATAAATAATAAGGTAATTACCTCAGTTACCTCTGTAAAATATCTGGGCATGCACTTGGATAGGGGATTAACCTGGAGAACCCACATATGGAACAAACGGAAACAACTGGGCATAAAATTTAGTAAGCATTATTGGCTTCTAGGGCGTAAGTCTAAGCTCACGACAAGAAATAAACTGCTAGTCTACAACACAATATTCAAATCAGTATGGGCATATGGTCTGCAGCTCTGGGGAACAGCATCCAAGTCGAATGTATCCATAATTGAGAGATTCCAGTCCAAGGTGTTACGTTCAATAATCGATGCTCCGTGGTTTGTTACTAACAGGGATATTTACAATGATCTGGAAACGAAAACCGTCAGTGAAGTGATAGTGGAGTTAAGTGCAAAATACATCGTACGTCTTGAAAGCCACGCGAATGTGCTTGCAATTAATTTGTTAGACAACAGTCAGGAAACAAAACGGTTAAAGAGACAGATACCATTAGATTTACCGCACAGACATTAACATTGTTACAGTAGCTAAGTTAATATATTTATGTAATACAGTAATTTAATATTATCTCTATAGAGATGTGTGGCGCTGGTCACAATCTCTCTTCATGTCATTATTTCTCAGATAAAATGTGCCTATTGTTATGTTATAACAGATTGCCTAATAAACATATAAAAAAAAATATTTTTAATTTATTCTCATTCTCTTGTGATATTATACCCGATAATTTTTGATAATATCCCGTCGTCAAGTGTATTACGTCAAATGCCCTTCGTTGCTACGAAAAAATACATTCAGTGACATTATAGTCCAGGGCGGATCTGTTTTGAGATGGACGTTGAGAGGTGACTCAAATTTTTTTGCAGAAATTGCTTGAAAATAAATCAAATAATAATATTTGAGTTATCCTCCCTCTCAAAAAGGTCCGGAACATTGTTTAAATAATCAAAATGTCAAGAATTGAAGGAAGAATTCGATTTTTTTCTTCGTTTTTTGATTATAACTTTAAAAGTATTCATTTCCGAGAAAAGTTGTACTGACATAAAAGTTGCGTAATTCAATTTACTACAATACAGAATTCGCTAAAAATTTAAAAAATAGTCACCCTAGTTGCAAAATAGCAATAATTGCGAAAAAACCATACAAAAACAAGTATTCGCATTTTACGTTTTTCAACCATTTATGCTACACTTAGGACCTGCACATTTCACCCAGAAAAACTTTATGATACAGTAAAACAATACTGTAAATTTAATTAAGATCGGTTCAATAGATTTTGCAAAATAAATTTTGCAATACAGCTCTCGCAAAAAAAATTCATTTTTTGAAAATGTTACAGGACTGAAAATAAAGCAGATAGCAAGTTGAACTTTTTTTTGCTTATAGAAGTCTACTGTACCTTTCATTTGCAATTTTCAAAATTAAAATCGATTAATTACCACGGCGTCAGAAAATTTTTGAAATAAACAATAATTGTTGGTGCTACGCGCAGGACAGCGGTGTTCGATTCACACAGGTTGATTTCCACCACAATTTCTTCCAATCTTTATCTAATATATTATTTTCTTACTCTATATTTTGTTGAATTTTAATTTTTTAATTCCACAAAAATCAAACTAATTTTATTATTGTTTGTGAAATATTGTTTAAACAATTGCATATGTTTAAAAATAACAAACTTTTATTATTTAAGTTAAAATATATGAACAAAGAAAGTTTTTTGCTAATAAAAGTGTTATTTCAAAAGATAGAGTATGTGTTTTTATTTTGCAATAAACAAATTTATTTATTTATATCGAAATGTCACAAAAATTAAAATGTATCAATCATTATCAAAGGTCATTGGAATGCCCAATCAGAGCAACCTATCCGCTGTCCTGCGCGTAGCACCAATAATTAATGTTTATTTAAAAAAATTCCTGACGCCGTGGTGTCAAGCGATTTTAATTTTGCAAAATTGCAAATGAAAGGCAGAGTACACTTCTATATGCCAAAAAATCTTCAACTTGCTATCTGCTTTATTTTCAGTCCTGTAACATTTTGAAAAAATGAATTTTTTTACGAAAGCTGGATTGCAAAATTTATTTTGCAAAATCTGTTGAACCGATCTTAATGAAATTTACAGTGTTGTTTTACTGTATCATATAATTTTTCAGGGTGAAATATGAAGGTCCTAAGTGTAGCATAAATGGTTGAAAAACGTAAAATGCGAATACTTGTTTTTGTATGTTTTTTTTTCACAATTATTGCTATTTTGCAACAAGGGTGACTATTTGTTAAATTTTTAACCAATTCTATATTGTAGGAAATTTAATTACACAACTTTTATGTCAGTACAAGTTTTCTCGGAAATGAATACTTTTAAAGTTATAATCAAAAAACCAAGAAAAAAATCGAATTTTTCCTTAATTTTTTGACATTTTGATTATTTAAACAATGTTCCGGACCTTTTTGAGAGGGAGGATAACTCAAATATTAATATTTGATTTATTTTCAAGCAATTTCTGCAAAAAAATTTGAGTCACCTCTCAACGTCCAAATGTACTAATATTTTTACAGATGCGCCCTGGTCTATTAATGCCAATTAATGTTTTAAAAATTATAAAAGTGATGACTTTCAACCGTCAAATATTTATAACAATTGTGTGTTTAATTGTACTAATTTGTACTTAGATAAATAAATTACAATAAAATTTGGGTTTTGAACAGTTTTATTCATGAAATAATCGTAACAAATTGCACTCGATCTCTAAAATTATTATCGAATTTTTGCCCTCGTGACACTTTGACATAATTTCACTCCCCTTCGGGTCGTGAAATTAAAACTGTCAAAGTGTCACTCTGGAAAAAATCGATAATTTTAGAGCTCTTGTGCAATTACTACTGATAATTCGATGAAATAAAATTATTTTGACATAATATTTAAAAGTCAGATCAGTAGAAAATTACAATGGTTTTGAATCGTTGTCATGGAAACTAATATCGTCCTCGTGGTAACCCATTATATTGAAAGTTTGGTTTTGACAACCTTGCCAAAGAATTAATTTGTGTATTTTCACTTCTAAATAAAAATTGATACAACTCTATTTTTTGTGGCTTTTTTCCAAACGTACTGCTCTAGAAAAAATTTTTTTCCTAACTCATGCGGAAAGTGTCTTCCCCGCACTCGACTGCTTGCCTGAACTCCGCTATCGCGTCGTTCGGGTCAACGGCAGTCTCGTGCGTGAAAGTATCACTTTCCGCACTAGTTAGAAAAATAACTATAGTTTTAAGTACTTTTATTTTCAATTCTGTAGACGCGAATGATTATTTTGGCAAGGATGACGACATCTTCTTCTTCTTTACGTGCCATCTCCGCGACGAAGGTTGGGAATCATCATTGCTATTCTAACTTTTGACACTACAGCCCGAAAGAGTTCAGTTGAGCTGCATCCAAACCATTCTCTGAGATTTCTCAGCCAGAACATTTTTCTCCTACCTATGCTGCGCCTGCCTTGAATCTTTCGCTGCATAATTAATTTTAGCAGTTCATATCAGTCACCACGTGTTATATGACCCAAGTATTGAAGTTTCCATATTTTGATGGAATCCAGTATCTCCCTGCTGTTCTGTATTCTCCTTAGTACTTCCTCATTGGTTATTCTGTCTGTCCAGGAGATTCAGCATTCTTCGATATGTCCACATTTCAAATGCTTCCATTCTATTGAGACATTGTTTATTAAGAGTCCATATCTCCACACCATACAAAAAAACAGAAAATACATAACATTTTAGTACTCGCTTTCTAAGATTTAGGCTGAGGTCTCTACTACATAATATTTGTTTCATATTACTGATTGCACTTCTAGCCTTTTCTATTCTAATTCTGATTTCTTTGGTATAATCGTTTGTTTCACTAATGTTTGTCCCTAAAAAGTTAATATTCTTAACTCGTTCTATCGTCTTATTATTTACGTGTAGATTGATGTTTCTAATATTTTTCTTTGATATAACCATGAATTTTGTTTTCTTTATGTTTAGTGATAGACCAAATTCTTCACTCGTTGCAACAACCTTATCTAAAATTCTTTGTAGATCTGTAATAGTTTCTGCTATTAGTATTGTGTCATCAGCGTATCTAATTTCACATATGGGTAGGCCATTTATTTGTATGCCTGCTGCTTCATATTCTAATGCTTTTTTTGAATATTTCTTCTGAGTATGTATTAAACAGTGATATCGACAAGACACAGCCCTGTCTATGGCCTCTTTTGATTGTTATTTTATTGGTGTTAAAATTATTTATTCTTATGACAGCTTCTTGTTCATAATACAGATTATTTATTATTCTTATATCTCGTGTGTCGATGTTCTTTGTTCTCAGTAGTTTTATTAACGGATTATGTTTCACCGTATCGAATGCCTTGTAATATTCTAGGAAGCAGACATGGATGTCCTGGTTTACATCCAAACATCTCTGTATTGGCACATTTACTGCAAATAATGCTTCTCTGGTTCCTTGAGCATTTCTAAATCCGAACTGAGTTTGTCCAATGTCTTGTTGATGACGACATGAAACATCACAAAACAAAAATTATTGTCGTGGGTGAGGAAGACTTTAATAAATAAGTTGTAACGTGGCTATTGTAATTACTTATAATTACAATAAAACTAGCGGTTCGTATTTATTTACGACTTTATTATTTATTTATACAAGTTTACTTTACAAACTTTAGCTTAAGACTAAACTGTATTTACAAATATGCCCGTATTTATACCCAGTTGTTATTCTGGAACAATCGACGCCCATCTCTAGCTATCAGCGTGTTCCGCCTACGGGTCGTATGTTCGAGAAGTTCCTCCTCCTTTCCGCCGAGGCCTAGATCATTCGATGACGTCATTCTCGAGGTGTTTACTGTTATACGGCGGTCGGCCAAGTTTTCTCTTTTGTTACACTGCTCCCCTCTTAAGATCTGAGCGTCCCGATCAGCAACTCTAGATGAAGGCCCAGGATGGCGGAATCTACACGACTCTCCAGCTCTGCATACACCCTTCAAGAAGAAATAGTAGTCTACTGTCTTTGAAGGGTATGACATCATCGGGTTCATGCAACACACAGTAATTCGTACGCCAGTTTCTCTGAAGATCACTTCAAGCATGCTTCTCACAATCTTCCAATCCAGATTTTCTACTGCATGG